>NW_004524656.1:4366631-4393830 GCF_000260255.1 Octodon degus | reverse complement strand
GGGGGAGGCACTGCGGAGTGGTGGGGGGCGGCCCGAGGGGCTGGAGGAGGGTCCGGCCCACGCTGCGCCTGGGCTGGGACTGGTCCCGCCGCCTCTGCCATCTCTTGATTTCAGGAGGATTTATGGAGTAATCCCCTACTTTATTGAGCTGCAGTTCCTGCAACGAACTCCATGTTTACCCAGAATTCAGGTTTTCAAAACCAAGAATCTCTTGTCTTTTATCTCTAAGACAGCAGATTTCACAAAATGGATTTTAAGCATCATGCCCCCCCCCCCGGCCCACCTTGCATCATTGGGCTCTGGCGAGTCGAGGCTGAGGGAGAGACAGCTGCCATCCCTGTGGACAGTGTGAGTCGTGGGAGGGTCGAGGATGAGTGTCTTTGTCTTGCAAGTGTAGGAGGCATGTAGCTTTGCTTAGCAGAAGGAGACTCAGCACAGAGGCTTTGTCCTCTGGGTGATCTTGTTCTTGTCACTCAGCCCTTCTGCACTTCAGCTGCCCACTGGGATGCAGTGATAGAATCCCTAGTCTCTTTCTCAAGGAGACTAGAAGGGGTCCGAGAAGAGAGCTCACAACGTTATTTGAGTTCCTTGGGAGATAAACTCCATGTGAGAGGAAATGCAATCACCCTGGTCTTGTTTCTCCCCCATCCACCTCAACAGTCTTGACAAGGATGCTCTCCCAGTGGCCTGGAGCTGCTGGCTATATTATGAAAGTCTAACCAACAGTCAGACGGGATGAGGGCCCTGGAGAGAGCAGGCTCATTATTTACCTGATCTACTTGTCAGTTTCTGTAGCACTTGTCACACTCAAAGCCAGGCACACTGACAGGGAAGGTTGGTCAGGGGTGTTTATGAGAGGTACAGAGATAAGACAAAAGGGAGCCTGCTCTGAAGCCCTACTTCTCGACAGTGCTCCTGTGCTGTGATCAGAGTGAAGCATGTCACAGGCAACTTGCTCTTCACTGCAAGCCAAGGACCAAAGCTTGCAAATGAGTCACTCATTTTCTATATTGTTGAAAATGCACGATGAATCGCGCTCGCCTCCCCATGGGTAGGGTTCACTTGGGCATTGCCTATTGCTGACAGATTCTTTCATCTATGCGAGGTCCCTAAGAGGGTGTGTGCACAGTTCTGCTGATGCCAGAGTCCTCAAGGGGGGCATAGGGTGGTTTAAAGCACTGTGATTAGGCTGCTGGTTTTGAGTTCATCTTTTTCCAGTATGAGTCATGTGACCTTGTGTAAGGCACTTAGCCTGTTGTTGTGTCATTTTCCTCTGCTGTAAAATGAGATGGAGGAAGAATAATAGTTGTCTACCTCATATGGTTAATTCATGTAGAATGCTTTATTCTAAATGAATTAAGAGCCTGGCGCACACTGCACCATGGATAAATGCTGGCCATTGATTTGTTCATTAATAGTTATGGAAATAATTAAGTCTGTTTTCTTATTTACTTCATTTCTCTCGAAGCCATTTTTGGTTCCCATAATACCCATTGTACCCATGGGACTGTGTTGTGCGTGAGAACATGAGCTACTGTGAGTGTCATCGCAGGGGTAGGGAGTAGGGTGGAAGCAGAAGGACCTTCTCTGCAGTGTTTCTGTTTTTTTTTTTTTTTTTCTTGGAGGAACTGGGGATTGAACTCAGGCCCTTGTGCTTGCCAGGGAAGCACTTATTCCACTGAGCCATCTCTCCAGCTCCTCTGGAGTGTTTCTGTGCGCCCTCCTCTAAGATTAGGGCAGGATAAGACTCAGCTAAGATGTCCTACTCCACTGGTGCTGAGAGTGGTAGGCCAGGAAACCTGTGGCCCCTTGAAGCCCTCGCTGCTGTTTTCTTGCCAGTGAGTCTTTGCTGTCTAACCTCCTTCTCTTTGCTTTGCAGGCAGCTGAACTAGGGATGGTGTCAGCCTATTACACATACATCTTCACTAATCTGGTAAGACATTTTCACAGCTTGCTTCCTTGATATGAAGTATTGTCAGTGGTCAGTTGTGATGGGATGAAGCCCAGAAGATAGGGTGTGGGCAGATAGAGACAGAGGAGCAGAAACTAAGAAGAACCAGGCATCCTACAGACTTGTGGATCCAGGATCCCACTGGGATTCCCTTCCCAACAATCCCAAGCCTTGGAGGAGTGGAAATTCAGGCATTCTAGTGCTTCCATTCAAATGCCACTTGCTGTGTAACATGGATTCTTCTGGACAGTAGAATGATGGATGAGAGAGCCTGCTCACTAGCTGCAGTTAGTGGCTTAGAGTTGGTCTCTAACTCACCAGCTCCCCACCCAGGGTAACTCAGATGTAGGGACCTGAGGTCCAAGAAGTGTGTATGCATGCTATAACTGGACATACAGCCAGAGACTGTATCTTAGCCATAGCCCCTTATTTTGCAGTTGAAAAAGCTAAATTCTACAGAATTTATTGAATCAGGTTTAAGTACTAACTTTGCCAAATATCAACCATGTGCCCTTCGATGAACTACTGAGCTTGGTCTTTATCTGTAAAATGGAGATACGAGCAGTTACATTACTGAGCTGTTGCGATTTTGAAATGTGATTTTTAATCTGCATGGAAGCATTTTGAAATTGCAAAGCATTAAATATGAAAGCTATTGTGACATACAGACACAGTCAAGTAGAAAATAGGAATGACCTCAGAAAATAAGCTTTTAAACATATATAACTTTTCCTTTTGGAATACTCACATAATTCCTAGGAAGTTGCAGGAATAGCCCCACGTACCCTAAACTGCGTTGCCTCCAGTAGCTGCGTCATACGTAATTACAGAGCAGGGTCACAACTGCGATGTCAGAGCATCAGAGCCTTTAAAGTATGGGGATGTGCCACTGTTCCATGATTGTGAAGGCCATCCTCATGCCACTACCCCAGAGTCGCGCCTGTCATCCTCTTCCCCACCGTCTCCAGTCCTTGGCAGCCACTAAGTTCCCTAATTTTGAGCTTGTTATATAAATGATGTGATACGGTGTGTGGCCCGAGCTTGGCTTTTTTCCCCCACATGCTGTGAGATACCCTTGAGAGCCACTCAAGTTTTGCGTTTTGTTGATAAGCAGTGTTTCATGGTCCCTGCCTGCTATTCGTTCTATTGTTAACCAGTTGAGAGGCATTTTTGTTGTCTCCTATTTGGGGCTATTACAAACAGTGCCATTCCAAATGGTCACTCAGAGAAGAAGTTTAGTTTCTTTTATAAATCACTCAATCAGGTGACCCCTTCACCCAGATGTGCTTTTGAGCGCTTGCTGGGTGCCTCTGATCCAGGCTTCTTATAGGAATATTAAGAAAGCCATCCCCTTTTGCTTCAATTCTTATAACTCCCTACCACAAGACTGCTAGTGCAGTGGTTGGGATTGTCTACTGAGGTCCAGCAGTGCACAAGGAAGATGCCCACATGTATTTTATGCACATGTGACCTTTCTCCAAGAGGGCACCCTCACATCCAGTAATAAAACACCACCAGTAGCCTTCTTGCACCCTTCACAATGTGAAACAGAATGAATGTCTTTGTTTACTGTTTTCTTTTTCTTTCTTTTTTCTGTCCACTGCTGCTGCTGTAAATCAGAGCATTAACATGTAAAAGAGGAGGAAAGGATTAGGCTATTCCCAGAGCAACGCAGAAGCATTTGCTTAAAGTAAGGAGGCATCTGGGGCAGCCTGGGCAAATTGGCGGAAGAGTAAAGAGAGATTAAAGTGCAGTTGTGCTCCATCTGGGGAGCCTGGGAGAGGGAGGGAAGGAGGGACCAAAGCAGAGCAGGGGCTGCCTGCAGCATGCTAGCGTTTGGGGAGGCTTCCTGCCTGAGGCAGCAAAAGCAGCAGAGGAGAGAGGGTCTCAGTGGCTGAGAGTCACAGAGAATTTAGCAAATGGAGGGGGGCACTCATTCAGAAGGTGGGCTCCAGTGACAATCAGAAGTTAGATGGATGGGCTTGGCTTGGAGATTTTAAGAAGGTAGTGTCATATACGCTGCAAGTCACCATTCTCCTATCAGAAAGAAGGACGTTGGTGATGAGGCTAAGTGGTAGAAAAAGCACTGGCCTGGAAGAGCAGGACACCCAGGGTCCCACTCTGCCCCTACTTACTCGGAGACTTTGGTAAGTCACATTGACTCTCAGCCTCATTTTAAAAACAGAAATAACAAAACCCAAACCATCACTATGGGGATTCTCTACAATTCTGTGAGTAAAAATGCATTGCCAGCTGGACATGGTGGAACAGACCTGTGATCCCACCACTCTGGGAGGCTGAGACAGGAGGATCACAAGTTTGAGCCCAGCCTGGACAACTGCTGTGTTTTATATCTGGGTGTTCCTCCAAAGCCTCATGAGTTTGTGAGTTTGCAAAGGGGCATCAGAGGTGTAACTATATGACAATTCTGGTTGAATGACAGTCAAGAAAGTAGAAGCAGAACTAAAGACTCGTGCGGCCATGGAGGGTGGGGAATCTATTATTTGTGATTGATTCATGGTCTGATGCTGGGATTGAGTGTGAGTGTAGCACCTGCCCTGGGGCAGTCCACACGCATAGTGTATGAGGATAGAAAGAAGTTTCTCTTCCTCTGTCTCTTTGTCTCTCTATCTTTCTCTGTCTCTGTCTCTCTGTCTCTGTCTCTGTCTCTGTCTTTCTCTGTTTCTCTGTTTCTCTGTCTCTGTCTCTATCTCTGTTTCTGTCTCTATCTCTCTGTTTCTGTCTCTGTCTCTCTATCTCTGTCTGTCTGTCTGTCTGTCTGTCTGTCTGTCTGTCTGTCTCTCTCTCTCTCTCTCATTGCTTTTGCTATCTTCTGCCATCATGAACTGTTGTCCCTTTCCCATGTGCGCCCCTGGCCCTGCATCTACCTGATTATTGACTGAAACCCCTATGAACTGTGGGCTAAATAAACTTTTTCCCCTTTACCTTTGGATGTTGGGTATTTTGTTTCAGTAACAAGAGAAAGGTAACTTAAGACAGGAACTTAGCAATTCAGTGAGACCTTGCCTGCAAAAGTGGCAGGCAGGGGCTGGGGATGTAGGTCAGCACAAAGACTCTGGGTTTAGTCTGTAGAACCATTAAAACTTTATTTTTAAAAAAACTCATTGTGAACCTCAAAGTGCTATATGTTTCCAAGGCATTGTATTTTTTTTAACACAACACTATGATAGTTTGCAGTTTTTGAAGAGCTTGAGTCCTTTTCAAGTGGGCACAGAATGGGAATCACACCGGGAGCATGGCTTGGAGAGTTTTTGAACCTGGAATTAAAAGGACTCACATAGTTTATGAGTTTGCAAAGGGGAATCGGAGGACTACCTATGGGACAATTCCGGCTGAATAACAGTCAAGAAAGTATAAGCAGAGCAATTGCAAAAATCGTTTGGTGAAGGATTATTCTATGAACTTCTCATTAGTGCCTGGGCCTTCTAGAAGGGTCGGTGCTCTGATACTCTTTTAGAGCCACTGTTCTTGCCTCATTGTAGAAGGAGTTTGGGGTCTGAGAAGGCGTCCCTTTTCTTGCCATGACACACAGTATCTGACAGGCACAACTGGAAGGAGGAAAGGTTTAGTGTGGTTCATGGTTCTAGGGGGTTCAGTCCAAGGTTAGCAGGCTCTAAGGCAGAAGCGCAGAGGGAGTGAAGCGCCTTTGTTCTTGGTAGTCAGGAAGCACAGCAGGGGAACAGTGCCCACGAAGCAGAAGTCAGGGGCAAGACGTGACTCATGGTTATGCCTCCATCCATCCAGATGTACTTAGAGGCGTGCTGCCTCCATCCACTGGGTGGATCTCACACCAGGCTGGTTGACCCTTCACCCTGGTCACTATGTCCCATCCAATGTGAAAACATTTTTCCTTAAGTCATGCTTAATCTGCAAATAAAGATAATATCAAATTCATGATTTGACCTGACAATACGGCTGTCCTGCATAGAGCCAGTAATACAGTAATCTCTTCTGCAAATTCTTAATAGTGTCAGTGTTTTTGAAAATTTCAAATACAAGTTTCTTTTGAGACTCAAGACAAATTCTTCTCATAAAAGTTTTTCATTTATTTGATACAGGGTCTCACTACAGGCAGCTCAAACTCAGTGGTCTTCCTATATTAGCCTCCCCAACACTGGGATTACAGGCATGTGCCTCCATTCCTGGTTCCAGTGGCCAGCATGGTCCTGGGTTCTGGGGTCGGCATGGCATGCAGTACTGGAGATTGCACCTGGGTCCTTGTGCTTGCCAGACAGGCATTTAGACCGCCAAGCTATCTCCCCATCCCTCAAGACACATTCTTACCTGTAAACATATGTAAAAGTAAAAATCATGTCATATAATCCCAGGGTATAATGGCAGAGTGTAAACATTTCTATTCCAAAAGGGAAGAATAGGAGGCTAGAGAAGACTTGGGCCAAAATAAAAGTGAAACCTAGCAGGAAAAATATTTCATCCTGCAGCTCTCTATCCAGTGTCTGGGATACGTGGTGAGATGTAAGCTGTCGAGGGCTCATCCAGCCCGGCCCCAGCCAGCCCAGCCCCGAGAACATTGCCAGTTGTAGGCCATAGGGTTTCTCTCTGGACTGGCCTCACTCTTGGGCTGCCACTTTCCTCGGCAAACTTTCCACATTCCTGGCATCTCCAATTTCCTGAGGTCTTCATTGTACCTTTGACATTCCATCAAAATAGCCACAGCTTTATAGAGAAGACTGAGTTATCCTTTGCCTTTTCTCGTCTTTTCCTCCCAATGCAGATGTCACCTGGGCTTTCACTCTCATTTATTCCTTCTCTGAATTCTTTATGCATCCCCATCTTGTTCTCTCTCTCTGAATTGTGACATCGGTGCAGATCAGGTATTTGAAAACCCCCATGGTGAACTGAAAAAGGCACAGAGCCCAGCATCAAGTAGACAGATCTGATACTCGAGTTTGATGCCCTACCTGCTGTGTGATGCAATGCAAGCTGCTTAACCTTTCTGAGCCTTGATGACTTCTTCTGTAAGTGGTCACTACTAGGATCTGTCTCCGGAGCAGTATACACCCAGCAACTGGCTTACAGGATGAACTTAGTAAAGGGGAATATCTTCTTTGTAAAAGTCCTGTTTTTCTTCTCATACACTAAAAAGAATAGATGCATATTTTTCTGCCCAGCATTTAATGGCCTATAAAAACAACTCCAAAAAATGCTGCTTTATTTATTTCCAGAGAATGAATAGAACTAGCTAGCTCAGTTATCTTGCATGAGTGAATCTACCATGGCAGTGTTTGTGTTGGTAATTACTGAATAATTGACCAAGTTCCCATACCTCAGTCGCATCCAGGCATTAAGAGAACCGATTGATTTAGGCCATCTGTAATGGCTGAATTAGGCTGACTGCTCTAGATTTGATCAGCTGCTTACCCATCCCAAGATCTGGGATGAAATGATGAGTCATGAGTCAGACTTCCAAATGCTTTATTCATTTGACCTGACAGAAGCCAGTTTCTTCCCCTGTCACAGTCTAGGCAGCAGAGAGAGTGACAGTACCAACCCTGGGCCTGGCGTGGCAGAGAGGACTGACACAGGAGGAGCTTGGCCAGAGGGTGCTGAGACTGCTGGGGAAGCCCTGCAATTGTCACAGCAGAACTGGGGAAGAGGTGGAGGAGGCCAGGGAAGAGCCAGCATATGGTCTTGGGAGAGCAAAGCTTAGTGATAAGATGTGTTGTCCGGTAGTGGAGACACTGTAGCAGGAGGCAAGAGACCCTGTGGAGGGAGATCCCAGTGACTCGAAGTATGTAGATGCTAAAGCACGCAGTCAGAGTGAACAGTGAGCAGATACGCGTCTTTTGTGTTATCTATGTCAAGATGGGGTTTGAGGTAGTCTGAGCACTGAAACAGCTTCTTGCCCCGGCATCTGGTTCTCATGGACCAGGCATCATTGCCCACAGAGCACATCCCTGAGGAGCGGGTGAGTCTAGCGAAGGTGGGAGCCCAAGCAGCATTGGGCCCAAAGCCCCAGACCTTGAGAGGAGCATTGAAAACTGAGCATGTACACAGGCCGAAGCAGTGTGCAGAGAGGCCTCGGAGGAGTCGGGGCCTGGCTGGCTGATCCAGGTAAGAGCTCCAGAGCTTAGGCCAAGGGGAAGGATGGATCAAGTGCAGGCCAAACAAGGCAAACAAAATTACTGCACAAAATCACAGGACGTGGAAGTGTGTGCAGCACAGCAAACAGCATCCCGCCCCAAAGCCACTCAGTCTGATGCCCCTCTCTTCTTCCTTCCTGCCCTCCTCTCTCTCTCCTTTATTGCAGTGAAGTAGACATAACATCAGATTGGTCATTTTAAATGTTAATTGCACAGTGACTTGGATACATTTCACTGCAGACACCCATCACCACTAGCTATTTGTAGAACCTTTCCTCCACTCAAACAGAAACTATGTGTGTGAAACAGCCGCTCTGCACTCCTCTCTGCCAGGCTCTGGCACATTCGGCTGTTCTTTCAATTCTGAACTTGCCTGTTCTAGCCATCTGATACAAGTGGAGTCCTTCAGTGTTTCTCCTTTTGTGTCTGCCTTATTTTACTTAATGTGATTTTTTTCTGGGTTCATCCACACTGTGGCAAGTGTCAGACCCTCTTTTCATTTATATAAAAAATTTTATTCCAATGAAATATACATAGCAAATGTAATGGGTACATGGAATATATTGCATTTATATGGTATAGGCTTGAAATTTCCTATTGTAAAGTAGAAGTGAAAACACTATATATTAGCAAAGATTACCATTTTTACCAACTTGAAGTATATCTTTCAGGGGGCCACATAGGCATACGTTGTTTTGCAACCTTCATCTTCACATCACCAGAATGGTTTTCATCTTGCCAAGCTGAAGCACTCTGCATATTAAACAGGACCCCCATCCCCCCTCCTCCTAGCGCCTGGCAACCACTATTCTACTGTCTGAATTTAATAGTGCACTTCGGATAAATGGAATTATATAATATTTATCCATTTGTATCTGGCTTATTTCGCTTAGATTAATGTCTTTTAGATTCATCCATGTGTTTGAATTTCCTGCCTTCTAAAGACTGAGCTATAATATACCATTGTTTATATGCGCCACAATTTTTTTTTTTTTTTGTCCATTAATCCATCCACACACTTGGGTTGATTCAACTTCTAGCTGTATGAACAAAGCTACTAAGAACATATACAAATATCTGTTCAAGCCTCTGTGTTCAGTCTTTTTAGGTGTATGTACAGGAGGGAAATTTCTGAATCATACAGTCATTATATCTTTAATTTATCGAGGAGCCACCAAAGTGTTTTCTTTTCTCATCTTTTTTTCTGTATTTTAGGGAAGGGTCTACAGGGTGTTCAGGGTCTCACTACTAGATCAGACTTGTAGTGATTCTCTTGTTTACAGCCTCCCAAGTGCTGGGATTACAGGCACGTGCCACCAGCCCAGTATCAATCGCTGTCTCAGCATGCCCCAGGGGTGGGGCTGGCATGGCAGGCCCAGGGGATCAAACCCCTGGCTCCTGGTGTTTTCTAGAATAACTGTACCAATTTTAATTCCTATCACTGTAGTGCAAGGGTTCAAGTTTCACTCCAGTCTTTCTTTCTTTTCTTTTCTTTTTCTTTTTTTTTTTTTTTTTTTTTTTTTTTGTATTTTAGGGAAGGGTCTACAGGGTGTTTGGGGTCTCACTACTAGATCGGACTTGTAGTGATCCGTCTGTTTACAGCCTCCCAAGAGCTGAGATGACAGGCACAAGCCACCAGGCCCAGTCTCAATTGCCATCTCAGCGTGCCCCAGGGGCGGGGCCAGCATGGCAGGCCCGGGGATCAAACCCCCGGCCCCAGCACCTGCTTGCAGGCACTTTAATCCACTGAGCTATTTGGCCAGCTCTTTCACTACAGTCTTACCATGATTTACTTTTCATGCTTTTTTAAAAAATAGTATGTGTGGTGTTCAGAGGTGTTTCTTAGTTCCGCTCGGAGTTTGCAAATTGAAAGAAGCAAGACCATGTGGCTATAGTTAAAAGCCCTGCTGCTGAAGAAGCTTTATAATAAGAAAAAGTGGATGGTGTCTTTACAATCATTCCGGGCAGGTGATAATCGCAGCTCGGGTGATGATGAGCTGTGTACCCCTGGGGCAGCTGGGGCTTTGATGAGATGTGAATAGTAATATCTGCCTTTAAAATTTGTTGGCAAGAATTAAAAATTAGCTGTTGATAGCACTAGTTGTATCTAGCAGGTACAAAGAACATGTGTGATAATGATTAAGCACTGAATGTGGCGGAGACTGCTTCCCAATCACCAAATCTGCTTCCTCTTTTCCCTGGATACTCAGCTAGACAACAGCATCCAGCTGCCTGTAGGCTCTAGCCGGAGGAATTGTGAGAAGTGATATGCCTAGACGCCATTTCTAGGCCTGATCCATAAACCCTCCTCTCCACTTCAGACCTTTAAAAGGAAACATTTATCAGAAACCTGGACCTCTGAATAACCTGCTGGAAAGCTACCCATTGATTGCGAACACCGCTTGGGACTTCAAGTAAGTGATATGTGTGGTGTTCAGAGGTGGACCCTGTAGACCCTTCCCTAAAATACAGAAAAAAAGATAAGAAAAGAAAACACTTTGGTGGCTCCTCGATAAATTAAAGATATAACAACTGTTGTATCAGCACTAGTTGTATCAGGCAGTGCTGGCTGTAGTAAATGATCGGCCCTCACGCCGCCCAGGTTTGCACAGTAGAAGTGCCCTGGGCCCTGGGGACCTCTTGGAGGCTGATTCCAGGAGCCCGGCTGATGGATGAATCTGCAAATGCTTACAGCACTTATATAAAACAGCATCATATTTGCTCCCTTATACTTTAAATGATCTCGGATTACTTTTATTGCTTTATACGAAGTAAATAGTTGCCATGCTGTATTATTTAGAGAACAATGACCCAAAAAGGTCTATAGGTGTTCAGCACAGACCCACGTTTGTTTAGAATATTTTTTATCTGCAGAAGGTTATATCAGTGCATGTGGATCCCACAGAGGCAGAGAGCTGACCGGCTGTATATCACTTACTTGAAGTCCCCAAGCAGTGTTCGCAATCAATGGGTAGCTTTCCAGCAGGTTATTCAGAGGTCCAGGTTTCTGATAAATGTTTCCTTTTAAAGGTCTGAAGTGGAGAGGAGGGTTTATGGATCAGGCCTAGAAATGGCGTCTAGGCATATCACTTCTCACAATTCCTCCGGCTAGAGCCTACAGGCAGCTGGGTGCTGTTGTCTAGCTGAGTATCCAGGGAGAAGAGGAAGCAGATTTGGTGACTGGGAAGCAATCTCCGCCACATTCAGTGCTTAATCATTATCACACATGTTCTTTGTACCTGCTAGAGAAAGCAGTAGTCTTGTAGCCCATCTTGGTTGCTTCGAGGAAAATTGACCCTACCAGTGGAGACTGGTGCTTAGGTTTGAGGTCACCGGCTCCCTTGGCTGTGCCTCAAGTGCTGTTGTACACATGGGGTGTGGCCGGGAGAGAAGCAGGAGCATCAGGCTTTGCCGAGTTCCAGTGTGAAGGGGAGTCTTTGTCCTCCAGACGGCCTCCAGTTTTGGAGAGGGAACTTTTTCGCCATAAGATTGATGGAAGTTTGAATGGAGGACTTGAAAAATTAAGGGCCTTTGGGCGAAACACTGTGTGCCATTGAGAAAGTGAAGGTGGCTGATGCTATCTGAAGAGAAGAGGTGAAGGAGGAAGCTCCGCGTGAGCTAATAAATCTGGAGGGATTATTCAGCTACTAATGAAGCCAGGGAGAGTTGCAATCACTGCCTAATAGAAAAGATAAGAATCACCCTAGTCTCTTCTCAGGGCACGCAGATGGGTGCTGTGCCAGTGGAGGGAGCAGACACCTTGGCGGTGAGAAGTGTGGAGATTTAAGGGTAAAAGTCAAAGGTTATGTGGTGTCACCAGAGAGTGGGAAATCACCAGCCCTAGGAGCAGCAGCCTGTGCCTTCTGTTGGCCAACTGGGCGGCACTTAGCCTTGCAGGTGGTATGTAAGCACTGCTGTTTCCCTGCCTGCTCCACGCTGCCTGGAGTGCCCAGCTCTGAGTGCCGCCCTAAGCAGGAAGGGAGGCTGCCATGTGTGGGATGCATCTAGAAGCAGTAGCACCTCAGAGGGTTTCCCTTTGGGAAGCAAGGAAGATGGGGCAGAGTGCAGAGCAGGCCACATTGGAAGGCAGGAGAAGGGTCGCCCCATGGTTGTCTCAGTTACTCTTCTCTCGTGGCTGGGACAAATACCCAACGCTCAAAATGAAAGAAGCAAAGGTTGGTTTAGCTCACAGTTAGTGGAGGTTTCAGTCCATTCTCAGCTGGCTCCAAGGCAGATTGGCACATGGTAGAGCAACTGTTCATGGGGGCAGCAAAGAGCAGAGAGCGAAGGGAGTGGCAGCAGCTCAGGCAGCTAGCTAGCCCCTCAGCCCTCCTCACATTGTAATGCAGATTACCTGCCCCAGGGCGGGTGCAGCATCCACACCCATAGTAATCAATCACAAACTCCAGAAGCCACCCCATGACTGCAGGAGGCTGTGGGGGACAACTAGACACAAACCATAACAATGACCGGGTCCCAGGGAACCCTACAGCAGTTGCTCCTCAAGACCTCACTCTCTGTCTCATTTGAGAAGAATAGATCTGTGCAACCACTCTTCCTCCTCTGGGTTCATTTTATTGTCGAGCAGATCTGAAGCCATGTTTATTTGTCCTGAAGTTAGCAGAGAGATTAACTATAAGTAATGAAAATTGTTAAAAGTATTACAGAAAGAGAAGCGAGGGCAGATGGAGGGTGAAGTAGTTGATTCCAGGAGAAAGTGAGAATGCTTCCACCCCACTTCTCCTCTTCTTTCTTGCCAAGTCATTCCTACCCATCTTTCAGGTCTCTCTAAATGTCACTTCACCAAGGAAGTTTTCCCTGACACATCGCTAGATTGAGTCTGGCGTCACATGCATAGCAGTCAGTGTCTGTATTTTGTAGTGTTGAACTCAAAAGGGAATTCCTTCTTCTGTGTCTGACTCCTCCTTCCAAATCTGGCCATCATAAAGGCAAGGCCAAGCCTGTCTTGTCCATCACTTTCACCCCAGTGGCCTACCGAAGCGTAAAAGATATTCAGTAGCAATTTATTGTGTGGTTGAATAGAACATTTCATCTCTGGCCCCCATCTCCTTGTCCCCCAGGAGAACCTGGCACTTTCCTAGTCCACCTGGGTATGCAGTCTGGAAGACCCTGCTTCCCATTCTGTCTGGACATACTTGAAACTAAGGCTGTGAAGACCACTAGGCTGTTTAGTTGAGGCTCTGAGGGGCAGGGGGCCGGGCCTCAACATGGGTGATTCTAAAACCAAGGCTAAGGGTTAGCTCTGTCGACAATTATCAAGGTGCAACAGAGAAAGGATGCAAGGACAGCTAAGCTGACTGTGCTGAGTGACCCTCCTGTCACCAAGAGCTGCTGCTTCTGCTGGCCAGACCTTGCGCAAGTCAAGTGGCTTGAGAATCCAACACGTGGTTCATGGAGCCAACACTCAGAGGTCGTCAGAAGAAACCTCTTCAGGCTGCAGTGTTTTTAGTTTTTATTTTTATTGGTCCATGTTTGCAGTACATGGTGTTTACATTCCTCATGTGGAGATGGTGCAGGTCCTTAACACATCTTAATTCCTTTTTTATCCCTTTCCCCTCCCCTATCTTCATCTCTTGATGTCCTTCCAATTTGAGAAAGATCTCTCTCCCGACTGCCTATTGTTTATTCTGTGTTGTTGTTGTTTTTGGTACCAGGAATTGAATTCAGGATCTTGCTTGTCAGTTATTATCTTTTTATTTTGCCATCATTATGAAATGAAATTAGTCTTGTGCCCTGTCCCCATGGCTGGACACATGAGGTTGGGAGAATTTTGTCACTGTAATTTGTGGACACCTGTACCAGTCAGTGCTCACTGGAGAAGTAGACTTAATACGAGAAGTACACATGTATAAGAATTTGAAAGACTGACTTATGGTAGTGAAGCATGGAACAGGGCAAAAGGCCCATCTGCGCACTGGGATCTGAAGGATCCAGAGGCTTGGAGCTCAGTGTGGAGTCCCCTGCGAGTCTGAACCAGAAGGCTGAACGGCCAGTGCTGGAGGCTGAAGAGTCTGCCCTGGAAGCCAGGAGAGGACATCCAAGGCAAAAGGAAGACTGGAGCTCCTCTGAAGAAACAGAAGCGATTCGTCCTTCTTCTTTTGCCTTTTATAGCGTTTTCACAACAGTCCTCCCTGGGGAGCCTTCCACACCCAGAACTGTGCTGAGCTGACTTAGTCGGGCGTTACTTACTCAAGTTGGCAAATCAGTCAACCATCACAACACCCGAAATGGAAATATGGCTTAAATGAAGTTGCCTGGACTTCGGATCAGAGAGGATTTGAGCTTTAATGTGACATCTGCTGAACATTAGATGCTCATATGGCACATTACTTAGCCTGCTGGACTCTCCATTTTCCCTTTTGTAAAATGGAGTCAATAACACAATTTTTGTGCAGAACATGGAAAGAGTCTTGCTAATAAATATTCCTCTCTCTCTTTCTCCCCCACCCTGCCTCACTGCTCCCTCCCTTCTCTTTGTTTCTCTACCTCTCTTTCAGTACTGCAGATTGAACCTAGGGTCTTTTCACTGAGCTAGCGCCCCGGTCCTTGTTTTGAGACAGGATCTTTCTAAGTCACCAAGTTCTCCAGGCTGGCTTTGAACTTGCCAGTGTCCTGTCTGACTTTGCACAATACTGGGATTATAGGTGTGTGCCACCATGCCCAGCGCCCTCCTCCTTGAGTATTTTCAACCCTAGGTTTTGGTTTCCTACTTACTTTTTGTAGCTTTCCAAAACCTACAAGGCTGTTATCAGAAAATTTTCAGATTTGGCCTCTCACCAAGTTGGTCCGGTACTTCCTGGGACGTTTGAGCTCATACACATGCACATCCCTCAGCACGTCCCTCACTGCCAGGGACAATAGCATTTAAGGGTAAGCAGTGGCCCCAATCCTGTGCGCTTCAACTCTGCTCACTTGCCTGTGTGTGTCCTCTGCACTAGGTGGTTAGAAAAAGGGGGTGCACTAGGATGGGAAGTGCAGGGGCAGCCAGAATGCGGGTCTTGGTGGGCATAATTGGGGGTTTGGGGCTTATTTTGTTTTTGCACTTAGGGAGATGGTGATTAATCACTTGAAGCTCTTTGGCCCAAGTTTCAGGATTATAAAATAAAGAGCCAGCCAGCCTTGATGAAGCAGCTTCTCTGTGGAAAATGCTCCAATTGACTACATGTACGCAGCAGATGTCTAGGTGGTTAGAAAGTGCCTGCTGTACGGTGAGGGGTACAAGGGCCAGTTTGGTGTGGCGTGGCAGGGTGTGTCTCCGTGAGGGCGTGCCTTAGCAGCGCAGGCTGTGGGTGCCCAGTCAGGGAGCATTCGGAGCTCCTTGGGGAGCTTGGAGACAGATGTGGGGTTTTTATGGCAGCATGGACAAGAGGTGGGAGTGGGAGTGCGACTGTAGGCTGATTGTGGTGCCCAGGGCGGCGGGGGCAGGAAATGTGACAGGCAGAGGCGTGCAGGAGCCCGGAAAGGAAGGTTCCAGTCAGATGGTAGCCTGGCTGCTGTGCAGCTCGCCAGAGCTTCAGCGTCAGAGCAGGCCTCAGAAGACCCGGGTCTTGTCTGGATTGTCCCACCGCAGCTGTGATCTTGCACAAGTCCTTTCTCCTCTGTGCATACATCAGAGGGCTTAAGGGATCACTCGGAAATGCAGAGGAGTTTATGGATTAGATGAGTATGCAACAAATGGCTCGATGGGTTTTCCTGCTCAGCCTGCATTTCACTGAAGCAGGTGACTTCAATGTCATCTACTTTACTCCATGGTTTTTGTTGTCCCCATCTGGCTTGCTCATCCCTCCAGGGCCCTCTGCTGACCAGATACCCCAGCTGGGGAAGCACCTTGTGTCTTGTGAGCTATAAGGGTTTTTTACTCCCCTTTGACTGTGACAGAAACACCTGTCCTGTGTCCCATGTCCCCACCCACTCCTCACAGCCCTGATGGGCCTCCCCAATCTGTAAATCCAGTTCATGTCAACATGTTAATGGCTGATGACAGCATTAATTTCTTTTTGCAAGCATCTGCCTAAATCTGGTCAGCTGAGGAAACAGAACTGAGGAGAACAAATGACTTGTGTAAGCTCTCATGGTGAGGCAGGGTGGAGAGAAGGGGCCTCCACCCGAGCTCCCACGCACTGGATCTACAATGAGTGAGAACTTGCTGTGCTGTGTTGTTGGATTACAGTAATGGAAAAGTCCTGACCTTCGAGGAGGCCAAGCTGGAAGGGTGAAGAACCGAAATAGGTTATTATAAGTAGGTTCAGTAAAGTGATGAAGAGATGCAGTACAGCGTAATATGGAAGGCCTCTGAACTATCAAAAGTTTGTAGAAAACTTCCTAGAAGAGGCCTCACCCCATGGGCTTTGAAGACTCAATAGGAGCTTGGGAGGTAGAGAAGGGGCATGAGTAGGACATTCTAAATAAAGGGCGTAGTCATGTAGTGTATCCTCCGTCCCACACAATGCATAATAGTATGGAAATTGTGGCACTTGTACTTTGGGAGTGGGAAGTATTTCAGCAGTGGAAAGAACCCTTGATAGTTGTCATCCTACTCCATTCTAAATTACCTGTCCTATGTAAAGCAGGAGAAGAGGGACAGCATGTGTCCCAAGCAGACTTGATTCAGCATCTTTAGCTTGTCACCAATATGGTTCTAGGCTGATTGTCACAGATCCCAAGCCCTGAGCTTACCAATTGGATAGCTGTCAGCAGTCATCTTCTCCAAGGTCATGGGCACCACTGGCCTAAAAAAGAAGTATACCAGAGCTTCTCTGGGGAAAGAAGGGAGATGTAGCCAGTCCTAGAAGGGCAGCGGTCCTGCTCTACTCCTCTTTCCAGCTACTCTTAAGGATCTGAAGCAGAACTCCGCTTTCTCAGCCATGGGTCTGTCTTCCCCATCCCTGACCACGAGAGCCTTCTAACTGTGGGATGCAGGAAAGAGGCTTCATGGAGGAGGGATGCTGCCAGGGAGCTACAGATCTCTTGAGAGGAGCAGAAAGCAGTAGACATACATAGAGCCCCAGCTCCAAATGCTGGGTGGAGTGGACTCACTTCAGCTCCAGCGCAGATGTCCCTCAGCCCACCATTCTTACTGCCGGCACTGATAGAGGGTGACTCTTCCCCAGAACTTCTGGCCTTCCCCGGCTTTACTGTGACAGTTCCTGTCCCAGGGCTCCGGACCAGGAGGCATTGGAATCAAGCTACTGCCTTTCCTGGCTGACAGGATGACCACCCCCATTAAGTGCTGTGGGGGGAAAAGACGAGGCAAGACTCAGAGATAGAGCTCTGCCCCTGGGGAGCCCTGAGGACCAAAAGAATCACCTGCTCGCAGATGGGAATCTCCTCCAAGAAATTCCCTATTTGAGACACTTTTATCTCTTCTGCTCTCTACCATAGCAGGAAGGAGTCTCAGCAGTGGCCAGATTAATCAGAACATGGAGGCAGGGGAGGGATTGTTGTCAGTTATCCTGAAGAGGAACCAGACATGGCATGCAAGATCATTGAAAAGGGCAATGAACTAATTCGGCCTTTAGCCCTCCCCGACTTGGCTGAGGAACAGGAACCAGCACCTGGGCCTTCCGGTGAGATCTAGCGACTCAAGGGAGGCAGGAACTTATATCTCCACTTGATTCCTGAGCATATGGGGCCAAGGGCATGAGAACAGGATTTGCATTGACAGGAAAACCAGGAGGACCCAAAGAAGCATTGGGCAAGGATGCGGAGACCATGGTAAGGTGGAGAAAGCCTGCTTTACCTTGGGGGAGCCAATCAGATGAGCCTTTTTGCTGATGTTTGACAAACAGCGTGACAGTGAAGACAAGTCCCACAGGACCCCCAGAACAGAGTATGAGATTCTGTGTGTCATGCATTTAACAGAAATTGAAGCTTGTTCCTGTGCCTGACCCCAGCTCACACCCATGCACACACGCTCACTCATTCACTCACTTCTGTGCCCATGTGTGTTGATGACTCGGTGCATCAGACTGTAGGTGGGAAGTAAATCAAACTGAAATAAGAAATAGGCTCTGGGGACCATGCTGGTCCAGTGTCTCTGGAAGCATGAGGGAACTGTACCCTCTGACTGCCAGCCTCCTCTCTGGTACCGCTTCTGGAGAAGGGGAGACTGGCTTGACCTCTGGCACAGCTGTTAAGGATTCAGAAGTCCCATGAATTCAGTGAGAGAAGCCACGCCTGCCCTTCTGCCTACAGATCCAGCAACTTCTAAATTGTCCACAATAAAGAGAATTTGTAATTCTATTCACACAAGCTGGAGTGGTGACAGTCACTACCCCCTTGCTTCTGAAGGCAGCAGCCTGACCAAACCCACGCAATCACTACATCCAATCTTGCCTGTCCTCAAACCAACCCTGCATTCTGGTTCTGCGCAGTGGGAAAGGGAAGCTCTGAGAACTGTGAGGCTCTCGTTGAAGGTTCTCCATCCATCCACATGGTGGCTGGGAGAATTTGCCTCTTCCCTGCCAGCCCACACCTTGTTCGTATCAAAATGATCTTTGTGGCTTTTCTGTGCTGCTAGTATTTTTTATTGCTGTGTAATAAAATCCTGCAGAGTTAGCAGCTTCTAACAGCACCCTTGTTGGCACCAAGTTCTGTAGGTCTCAAGTGTGCTTCAGTGTAACAGGGGCTCTGCTCAGGCTGAAATCAGGTGTGTACAGACTTTCCATAGCGCAGGGTTCCCTTCCAGGCTCATCCCATCATTGTCCATATTCACTCTGATGAGGAGGCAGCACTGGCAGCTCTATTTTCTTGCTTGGCTAGGAACAGGTTTCAGCATCCAGGGGCCGCTCTGAGGTCTTTGCCCCATGTCACCAACAGGAACCCTCCCTGAAGTGCAGCCCTCTGGCCCACAGAGCTCTTTGACTTCCTTCCCTGCAAACAGCCAGTGTAAACTTGTTTTTTAAAGGATTACAGGTTTAGGTTTAGGCCCATCTGGATAATCTCCCTCTTTAAAGTCAGGTGTGCCATGTCACATAACCTGAACACAAAAGAAAATCTCATCATAGGGACCGTCATATGTGTGCAAGAAGGTGGTGGCGTCTCAAGGATCAACTTGTATTCATGTCTGTCACACACACACCAACTGTGAATATCAGTTTATTTTTTTTTACTTACCCCTCTACTAGCTCATAAGAAGCTGACAAGAAGAGGTATAGCTAACAATGAGCAAGAAGATACTAGAAACAGTTGGGGAAGGGACATCAGTGCATCCCCCGATAATGCCGATGACAAACACCATGTTCTCTTGCTGGCCAGGGTGAGGGTCTGGGCAGAATGCGGCCCTTCACTTCTGATGGTGGTCTGTAAAGTAGCCCCTGAGGGAAGACAGAGACTGCTGCAGGTACTAGTGAGGTGCTCTGCCTTAAGACATCTGGGTCCTGCTGACAGGAATGTTTGGGATTTAATGAATGTTTGCGAAGCACAGGGAGAATGGGAATATAAGACATTATGCCAAATATTATTGTTATATAATAAGTGCTATTGTATTACAAGCACCATTAGGAGTAGCAAGTGCTGTTATTATTAAGCAATTCAGCTTCTCCGTTCTCAGCATCAGACGTCACTCAGTGTCAGTGACATCCGCAGCTCAATGAACCACCATCCGAGGCTCCCCATGTCCTGGCTGTGGGCTGACGGTGCATAGTCACAGCCCAGTGGTTAACAGGTTCCTGCCACCCTGCCCAAGCCTCCAGCTGAAACTCAGATGGTGCCTGCCTCTCCTGTGAGGCCAAAGCTGGGACTCCAAAGCTGGCACTCTTCGTTGACTTCTCACTACTTGGGAAATTAAGCCCAGACTTCTGAACTTGCCCTTTACAGCCTCTCCTAAACTTGCCCTTTCCTCTGGCTTTCTCCTGTCCCCTGTCCGTCCCACACCACATGTGCCAGCCAGGACCAGGGACCTGCAGTTCTCGGGAGGTATTGTGACTCACTCTTGGGGGCTCTGCAGTACTGCTGTGTTTTGTCTGTGACATTTCTTTTTTCACCTTTTCTCCTGGTCCATGCCTGCTCACCTTTCAGGTCTCTACTTGCAGTCCTCGCTCAGCTCAGCTCAGCTCAGCTCAGCTCAGCTCAGCTCAGCTCAGCTCAGGAAATTCAGTGGCTACTGTGATAGAAGGGACTGCCTTGTTGCTGTGCCTCCGGCACCTGGGTCTTACAGGCTTCAGGACTCTCCCACTTCCTTTAGGTGTAAGCACTTAGAGCACGGGGTGGGGCTTACTCCTTATAAGTGCTGCTTTGCTCGGTGTGTGTCACAGAGGAGGCACCCACCTGTGTGGAATATAAGAAGGAAGGAATGAGAGTAGCCAACATGGCCTGGGCTGACAGTCTGCTGCATTGTGTCCTTCATGCCATGGGAACCTATCTGACAGCCTAGTGAGCTTGAGCCTGTCAGAGTCCCAAGATGCCCAGGCTTCCTGGAGAACTCACTGTGTGAGCTTTCTGCAGAGATGGGGCAAGAAAAGCCAAAAAGAGGCAGAGACACTGATGGAGAGCATCGCTGTCACTCATGTTCAGGGACAACTTCTGTATTCCTAGTGAGATGGGGGAGGCGTTGGGTTTCTGATTTCCTGAGGCTCATGCACACAGGATCCAGAAAAGGAGAGGGTTAGCTCCTAAAGTGGATATGGGAAACCTGGCTCACGGATCCTGAGGATGGAGGACCTGGAGGTCAGGAAGGAGTAGCTGAAGGGCAAAGCAAGCTGCAGAAACCTGGCCCGAAGGGAGAGAGCATTTTTTCACATCAGTTTCACTCAGAGATTTCAGCTGCAAAGTTAACTACAGTTAACAGCTCCTTACTTAGTGCCTCAAGATACAAAAGTTGTCTAAACACAAAAGGAAGGTAATCACCACCCAGAGGAAGTGGGAGAGCTTTCTACCTGGCCTGGGCCTTCCTCTTCCTGGGGCTGAGTGAATGAAGGTCTTTGTAAAAGTGGTTCCTCCCCGATGATGGGTGTTGGTGGGAGAATGTGAATTCCTTTAATGAAGATACACCGAGCACTTGCTAAGCCCAAGCGCAGGGTACAGTGTACTGGGTAGAGTCGTGAATAAAGACAGAATATGATCTGCTTTTCAAGTCCCGTTTGTGGACACATATTGGGAAAGAAAATCAAAAGGAATAGAGCTCTTGGGAAGAAGAGGTGTGCCTTCGCAAGTCAAGGGAGTGAGTGAATAGGAAACACGCGGAGAGAAGAACCAAGGGGAGCAGGGAGTGGGGAGGTTTAGGCCCAAATCTCACCCTAAATGGAATTTACTGACAGGTATGAATTAGCCTGCCAGCTGCTACTGTCTTCAAAGGCCTATTACACAAAAAGCAATCTCCTAGCCTGTGGAGAGCACAGGCTTTGATGCAGATAAATAGACTGACAGGTACCACAGTTAGGTGTACTCTGGAGGGAAGGAGAGGATGCAGAGGTGCCCAGAAGATTCTAGACCTCTGCTGGCCCTAGGGCTTTCCCGAGCCTGATAGGAACTCCCTCCTAAATTCACTCAGTCTACAGCATTGACTTCTTCCTATGTATGATGCAACACAGTAGACGCTGATAGCATAAATGCATTTGCTTCAAATCGCAGCCAGCCCGAGGGGAGGTAGTTTGCAATGATCTCACCTGACAGACGAGCTCTGAGTGGTGCTAGGTATACATGGCAGTAGAATGGTCACATAAGTGCATGGCCACTTCTGCCTGGTTTGGGTGATGGAGAGGTCAAGGTGGGGAACTGTGGAAAAGGCAGACAGGAATCATGACATGAAAAGGTTTGTATTTCTAGTTAAGGACTTTGCTTCTGTTCTGGGTGCAATACGGAATATGGAGGTGGCAGCTGATAACCAGATATGTATTTTAGAAACGTCCTTCCTATAATAGTCCAGCCAAGAAATTTGGAGAATTACAGTACCAGAGGAAGGGGAGCCAGTTAGCCTGGACTCCAGGTAAAAGGTAGTGAGGACCAATTTGGAAGAGAGGTGGTAGGGATGGAGGACAGGGACAAAGGAGAGATGTAAGGGAATGAAATGTTCTCAAGTGATGGTGAGCCCATGAATGTGTGAGGTGAGGATAGCGAGAGGGAAAGGAGGGCCAAGTCCAGCAGGAGAAACTGGCAAATTGTGGTGATATTACCAGGTGGGGAACCAAAGAAGAGGATCGGATTAGGGTGGAAAGTTCAGAAGTTCAAGCAAGAAGGATCTAATCTTAAGGATTTTCCTCACGATTCTTTCTTTGTAATTATAGGCTAAGAAACTGGAGGCTCTTGGTGTTCTCAAGACTTGGGTGAAAACATTTTAACTTGTCGGTCTTTAATAATCTCAGCAAAAGGGATGTGCATGCACCATCTTCTGGTGGCCTGACTTGGTGCTGAGCATTCAGGAGGGAGGCTAGGACGCGCTCTGATCTTGCATGTCAAGTACTGGGATTGCATCCCAGGTCTGTCTTTCGGGCAAGACGCTTCCAGTTTCTTCTTCTACCAAATGAGAATATGAATAAAACTGGAGAAAAGAATAAAAGCTGTGCTGTCCGCATGGGCTTGGGAGGTAATGGTCAAGGTGGGGAACTGTGGAAAAACAGCAGCACAGAGACATGCTTTGTGAGCTGTGCAGCCACCCCGACAGAAGCAGCCGTAATGTTACACTCGATAACGGGTCGATGTGTGTACCTCAGCTGTAGTTGGGGTGATGAGATTCACACTTCTTCTTGCAGGAAGTTTAGGGACCAGAGACTGAACATGGGGCAAAGAGGACCATCGGCTGGGGCTTGAGAAACAAGGGACTGTGTGACATCACATTAAGGGGGTTAAGGAGGCTGACACACTTCTCTTAAGAAATAGAACCAAGGGCTGGCCAGATAGCTCAGCAGACTAAAGCGCCTGCTTAGGCAGGGCGCAGTGGCCGGGGTTCCATCCCCTGGGGCATGCTGAGACAGCTATTGACAGTGGGGTTGGTAGCGCCCGCCTGTTAGGCCAGCACTTAGGAGGCTGAAAAAAATGAGATCACTACAAGTCCAATCTACATAGTGAGACCCTGCAGACCCTGTACTAAATACAAAAAGAAAGGAAAAGAAAAGAAAAACTAGAACCAGTTCTGGAGTGAGGAGGCAGCAAATAAGGAGTCTCAACTCAGCTGGGTCCAGGTAGCAGAACTGAGAGGTCATAGCAGCACTGGAGTAACCCATCTTATAAATTGCCTGTGGCCCTGGTGACAAGTTAAGGTTCTCAGGCCAGGCCTGCAAGATAGTTCAGCAGACTAAAGCGCCTACTTAGGCAAGCTTAGGCAATCACAGGGACATTGGTTCGATCTCTAGCACCACATGCCATGCCAGCCCCACCCCCAGGGCATGCTGAACTGCTCACAGAATCCAGGCATGGTGATGCACGCCTGCAACCCCAGTGCTGGGGAGGCTGAGAACAGGAGGATCATTATGAGTCCAAGCTGCATAGCAACCAAATAGAAAGGGAGGAAGGGAGGGAGAGAGAAGAGAAGAGAGAAGAGAGGAGAGAAAAGAAGTTCTCAGGTCATCAGGGGCTGACTCTGGTAGGCTTCAGGGGACTCCCTGATCACACTATTTTCCTCATTGCCCGAAAACATGCAGAAAATGCCTAACTTCAGCTGTTTTATTGTGACTTCTAATAAAACCAGTAACTCGGGGAACCTGTGTTGTACCTCCTGCCTACACAGAGCGTTCCTGTCTGTCATCCCTTTGTCTCACCATGGCTCTGTGAAGTATTATTTTCCCCATTTTCTAATGATGAAAGTTGTCTAATTAAAAGAGATAAAAATAAAGAAGTTAAAAAGTAAAAAAAGCCAGATTGGTTTTTGAAACGTGGGATTTTAGAGAGGAAAATCTAGGACAAGGTACTAATATATGCTTTCAGATGTTACAACTTTCAAATCCTTACCCATACTGCCCAGGACTATTACACTGTTAATCATTTAAGCAACCCAAAAAGACAGTTTGGGGTTTCACTGATTTTTTCTTTGTAGGTGCTGAGGACATAGCCGTGAGTGAGACAGCCCTTGCTGCATGGCAGGAGTGCGGGGGCTGACAGGGAGGCATAGATGGCCCGAATAATGGTGATCTCAGCGAGACTTTGCCAGGGATGGCTCTGGCTCCTGAGCCACTGTCTGCAGAAGGTGGCCAAGTTTGGACTGCCTGTTTCCCTACGCCATCTAAGCCACATGTGTCTTCAATTACCCTACATTTATTTCTAAGTCCTCCCCACCTGCTGCACCCTGGGGTTGCTCCTGTTTCTTGTCCCAGTTCTTTAAGCTGAGCAGACACAATGTAGGACAAACCAAACCTCTTCCATGTCCCTAAGATCCCTATTCTAGTACTCAGTCTGGAGCCCATCCCAAGTTCCTGACCTGTTGGTAGTTAAACCCCTTCTCACACAAAAATTGAGCCAATGTGTGGTAATCCTCTTGCCCACTTAGACCACCAGAATTTATTCTGTGGTCTTAAGGTCAACGAGTATATTTGCAAGCAGCTTTAACTCTACTTTCCTGGCTGGTAGTTTTATAGCATAGTATCAAGGAGTTCATAGTCCTCTGACTTCTGCGATGAGTAAATGGTGTAAGAACATGGAGCACTGACTTTGAAGTCAGCAGGACCTGGCTTTGACCCAGATCCCCTTGTTCACCAGCCACTTGGCCTCTGGCCTTCTGCTGCACTGTGCGGCTCTCCACGGGCAGTCCTGACTTCCAGGACTGCTGCTGTAAGGATGAAGGGTGTGCACACACGCGAAGAGCCTAGTCCTGCCTGGCACATAGTTGGTAGCCAATAGACTGCGGTAGCTGTTTTCGTAATTACTTCTTTGTTATTGTTATTTATGGTTGCTAGATCTGAACTTCAGCCTCATCCTTCTTATCTGGACTTAAATAGCCACATCAAGCAATTAGCACTTTATGGTAACTTAGCAAAACTTTTTCTTTCTTGACAAGTGGCTAAGAATAGCTTCAGAAATGGAAGTGGGGACTGAGTGGCGGGGGAGGGGAAGCAAAGAGGAATAAGATGCCGATATGTACATGTATTACCTCCCCACCCTGTGTACTCTGTGTGTACTCATTATGTGTCACAAATATATACTAAAAACAAATCAAAAAAAAAGCTTCTTCAAAGTGAAGTGGAAGGTGCAGGGGCTGAGGGTTCGATCCCCGGGCCTACCGTGCTGGCCCTGCCCTCAGGACACTCTGAGCTAGCACTTGAGATTGGGCAGGGTGGCGTGCACCTGTAATCCCAGCTTTTGGGAGGCTGTAAACAGGTGGATCACTATGAGTCTGATCTAGTAGTGAGACCCTGAACACCCTGTAGACCCTTCCCTAAAATAAAAAAAAAGTGAGGTGGAAGAGAAGTTGTCAGGCCAGATATTTGCCTTTGGTGGGACCCCGCTGTAGCACGGGAGGCAGGAGAAAGCAGGAGGCAGGGGCGCTCACCCACTTGGGTTTGTCCTTGGAGAACAGAGGACTCACATGTCTTGAAGCCTTTCCGTGTGACAGAAGCCTTCTGTAGGCCACAAGGAAATTGACAGTTCAGAGCCCTTCTTGAGATCATCGAGTCAGTATCCAATCAAATCAGGGTATGAACCCAGGACTCTTATTTCACAGTCTGTGCTCTTCTTGTACCCTGCTGCTGCTTCCTGATGAGACTGCCACAGTACACCGTGCAATTAGGCACTGTTCACATCTTCATCAGGAAGAAGTGGCACCTGAGAATTCTGCAGGCTAGCAGCCCTATCTCCCGAAAGGAGAACCATGACCTTAGTCTAGCAGGCAACTGTTGCAAAGAACTGAAGCGGGCCTAAGTTGGTGGTGCTGGGAAGGAAGCCACAGATTAATGATTGACAGAATTGACAAGGGTGTGGAATTAAAAAGATAGGAGCTGAGGCTGTCCCGAAGTTCTAGCCTAGACCCCCAGAAGAAGAGTAACACATCTACTGGATCAGGAGTGCAAAGGAAAAGGGACTGTTGGGCACGGAACAGAAAGCTCACAGCATGCCACCCACTTCCCCTCCTTCTTGTCTGACCTAGGTTAGGAGATAGATACTGCCCAAGGATCCTGTCTGGACACATGCTTCGGTTTCTTGATTTTTCTCCTTGAAGTCAGGCTCAGGAATGGATTCTGGACCATTCAAACTCTTATGCTTGGGGTTCTACCTGACCAATCTTATGCTCTAGGTTGATGAACTAGAACTTGGCTGTTTAGTACAGGCTGTGTGTGTCCCTGCTCCTTATAGAGGACACTTCTTCCCTGCTCCCTCGCAGGGTCACAGGTCAGCAGTCTGGTGCCCTCACCCAACCCAAACACTTGGTATTATAGTTGCACATCGTTTTGCATTTGTACCCTATGTGGTGTGAGCCGCTGTTGTCCCATTCCTGACCAGGGTAACCTCATCCTCCCACTCCTTCGCTTCCTCTTCCCTCCCTCCAATGCTGCCATCTTCCTGGGCCCTATTCTCTATTCACTGCCCCAGCTTCCTGACCCAGTAGGCAAACAGGCTGTAGATCCATGGGAAATTTCCTGTTGGAGATCAGGGCATTGAAAATACCATATCTGTCAGAGAAATCCAGGAGCCCTGAGCGCAGCCTCACCACCTGTGGTGACCACTCAGAGTAGTCCTCAGGTTATTATCCATGAAGCAGTCTGTCATTCCAGGGTAACATCTCCTTGTCTTCACTTGTGGCAATGGCCTTACCTTTAACTATAGTTATCTAGATTCTTACATACAATTATATACTCGAACATGGGTGCATGTGTGCATGTGTGCACGTGGACATTTTTCAGTTCTTTAAATAAGTGATAAAACAACCTGTTAT
This sequence comes from Octodon degus, assembly GCF_000260255.1. Lineage (NCBI taxonomy): Eukaryota > Metazoa > Chordata > Mammalia > Rodentia > Octodontidae > Octodon > Octodon degus. The sequence goes on along the minus strand of NW_004524656.1, from coordinate 4,366,937 downwards.
GAATTTGTCTTTCAGGACACAATAATAATATTGCTTCTCAGCATTTTGACTAAGATCAAGTGCAGAATATAGTAATGCAACTTCCAGAGGTCAGTAAGGGGCTGGTACAAGTGTTACACATGTTCATATACCTTCTGGAGGTATAAGACTGATTAGTGATAGACGTGGCAGTAGCGAGGACTGCAGGCATACAGATATCTTCAGTCAACAGCCCTTCAATCAGCACTGTCACAGAAGCTTCTAGAGATCAGATATTGTGCTAGGGGCAGCGTGGGGCTCAGAAGTGAGGCAGGCATATCTTTACTT
>NW_004524656.1:4327158-4363536 GCF_000260255.1 Octodon degus | reverse complement strand
CTTCTAAATTGTCCACAATAAAGAGAATTTGTAATTCTATTCACACAAGCTGGAGTGGTGACAGTCACTACCCCCTTGCTTCTGAAGGCAGCAGCCTGACCAAACCCACGCGATCACTACATCCAATCTTGCCTGTCCTCAAACCAACCCTGCATTCTGGTTCTGCGCAGTGGGAAAGGGAAGCTCTGAGAACTGTGAGGCTCTCGTTGAAGGTTCTCCATCCATCCACATGGTGGCTGGGAGAATTTGCCTCTTCCCTGCCAGCCCACACCTTGTTCGTATCAAAATGATCTTTGTGGCTTTTCTGTGCTGCTAGTATTTTTTATTGCTGTGTAATAAAATCCTGCAGAGTTAGCAGCTTCTAACAGCACCCTTGTTGGCACCAAGTTCTGTAGGTCTCAAGTGTGCTTCAGTGTAACAGGGGCTCTGCTCAGGCTGAAATCAGGTGTGTACAGACTTTCCATAGCGCAGGGTTCCCTTCCAGGCTCATCCCATCATTGTCCATATTCACTCTGATGAGGAGGCAGCACTGGCAGCTCTATTTTCTTGCTTGGCTAGGAACAGGTTTCAGCATCCAGGGGCCGCTCTGAGGTCTTTGCCCCATGTCACCAACAGGAACCCTCCCTGAAGTGCAGCCCTCTGGCCCACAGAGCTCTTTGACTTCCTTCCCTGCAAACAGCCAGTGTAAACTTGTTTTTTAAAGGATTACAGGTTTAGGTTTAGGCCCATCTGGATAATCTCCCTCTTTAAAGTCAGGTGTGCCATGTCACATAACCTGAACACAAAAGAAAATCTCATCATAGGGACCGTCATATGTGTGCAAGAAGGTGGTGGCGTCTCAAGGATCAACTTGTATTCATGTCTGTCACACACACACCAACTGTGAATATCAGTTTATTTTTTTTTACTTACCCCTCTACTAGCTCATAAGAAGCTGACAAGAAGAGGTATAGCTAACAATGAGCAAGAAGATACTAGAAACAGTTGGGGAAGGGACATCAGTGCATCCCCCGATAATGCCGATGACAAACACCATGTTCTCTTGCTGGCCAGGGTGAGGGTCTGGGCAGAATGCGGCCCTTCACTTCTGATGGTGGTCTGTAAAGTAGCCCCTGAGGGAAGACAGAGACTGCTGCAGGTACTAGTGAGGTGCTCTGCCTTAAGACATCTGGGTCCTGCTGACAGGAATGTTTGGGATTTAATGAATGTTTGCGAAGCACAGGGAGAATGGGAATATAAGACATTATGCCAAATATTATTGTTATATAATAAGTGCTATTGTATTACAAGCACCATTAGGAGTAGCAAGTGCTGTTATTATTAAGCAATTCAGCTTCTCCGTTCTCAGCATCAGACGTCACTCAGTGTCAGTGACATCCGCAGCTCAATGAACCACCATCCGAGGCTCCCCATGTCCTGGCTGTGGGCTGACGGTGCATAGTCACAGCCCAGTGGTTAACAGGTTCCTGCCACCCTGCCCAAGCCTCCAGCTGAAACTCAGATGGTGCCTGCCTCTCCTGTGAGGCCAAAGCTGGGACTCCAAAGCTGGCACTCTTCGTTGACTTCTCACTACTTGGGAAATTAAGCCCAGACTTCTGAACTTGCCCTTTACAGCCTCTCCTAAACTTGCCCTTTCCTCTGGCTTTCTCCTGTCCCCTGTCCGTCCCACACCACATGTGCCAGCCAGGACCAGGGACCTGCAGTTCTCGGGAGGTATTGTGACTCACTCTTGGGGGCTCTGCAGTACTGCTGTGTTTTGTCTGTGACATTTCTTTTTTCACCTTTTCTCCTGGTCCATGCCTGCTCACCTTTCAGGTCTCTACTTGCAGTCCTCGCTCAGCTCAGCTCAGCTCAGCTCAGCTCAGCTCAGCTCAGCTCAGCTCAGGAAATTCAGTGGCTACTGTGATAGAAGGGACTGCCTTGTTGCTGTGCCTCCGGCACCTGGGTCTTACAGGCTTCAGGACTCTCCCACTTCCTTTAGGTGTAAGCACTTAGAGCACGGGGTGGGGCTTACTCCTTATAAGTGCTGCTTTGCTCGGTGTGTGTCACAGAGGAGGCACCCACCTGTGTGGAATATAAGAAGGAAGGAATGAGAGTAGCCAACATGGCCTGGGCTGACAGTCTGCTGCATTGTGTCCTTCATGCCATGGGAACCTATCTGACAGCCTAGTGAGCTTGAGCCTGTCAGAGTCCCAAGATGCCCAGGCTTCCTGGAGAACTCACTGTGTGAGCTTTCTGCAGAGATGGGGCAAGAAAAGCCAAAAAGAGGCAGAGACACTGATGGAGAGCATCGCTGTCACTCATGTTCAGGGACAACTTCTGTATTCCTAGTGAGATGGGGGAGGCGTTGGGTTTCTGATTTCCTGAGGCTCATGCACACAGGATCCAGAAAAGGAGAGGGTTAGCTCCTAAAGTGGATATGGGAAACCTGGCTCACGGATCCTGAGGATGGAGGACCTGGAGGTCAGGAAGGAGTAGCTGAAGGGCAAAGCAAGCTGCAGAAACCTGGCCCGAAGGGAGAGAGCATTTTTTCACATCAGTTTCACTCAGAGATTTCAGCTGCAAAGTTAACTACAGTTAACAGCTCCTTACTTAGTGCCTCAAGATACAAAAGTTGTCTAAACACAAAAGGAAGGTAATCACCACCCAGAGGAAGTGGGAGAGCTTTCTACCTGGCCTGGGCCTTCCTCTTCCTGGGGCTGAGTGAATGAAGGTCTTTGTAAAAGTGGTTCCTCCCCGATGATGGGTGTTGGTGGGAGAATGTGAATTCCTTTAATGAAGATACACCGAGCACTTGCTAAGCCCAAGCGCAGGGTACAGTGTACTGGGTAGAGTCGTGAATAAAGACAGAATATGATCTGCTTTTCAAGTCCCGTTTGTGGACACATATTGGGAAAGAAAATCAAAAGGAATAGAGCTCTTGGGAAGAAGAGGTGTGCCTTCGCAAGTCAAGGGAGTGAGTGAATAGGAAACACGCGGAGAGAAGAACCAAGGGGAGCAGGGAGTGGGGAGGTTTAGGCCCAAATCTCACCCTAAATGGAATTTACTGACAGGTATGAATTAGCCTGCCAGCTGCTACTGTCTTCAAAGGCCTATTACACAAAAAGCAATCTCCTAGCCTGTGGAGAGCACAGGCTTTGATGCAGATAAATAGACTGACAGGTACCACAGTTAGGTGTACTCTGGAGGGAAGGAGAGGATGCAGAGGTGCCCAGAAGATTCTAGACCTCTGCTGGCCCTAGGGCTTTCCCGAGCCTGATAGGAACTCCCTCCTAAATTCACTCAGTCTACAGCATTGACTTCTTCCTATGTATGATGCAACACAGTAGACGCTGATAGCATAAATGCATTTGCTTCAAATCGCAGCCAGCCCGAGGGGAGGTAGTTTGCAATGATCTCACCTGACAGACGAGCTCTGAGTGGTGCTAGGTATACATGGCAGTAGAATGGTCACATAAGTGCATGGCCACTTCTGCCTGGTTTGGGTGATGGAGAGGTCAAGGTGGGGAACTGTGGAAAAGGCAGACAGGAATCATGACATGAAAAGGTTTGTATTTCTAGTTAAGGACTTTGCTTCTGTTCTGGGTGCAATACGGAATATGGAGGTGGCAGCTGATAACCAGATATGTATTTTAGAAACGTCCTTCCTATAATAGTCCAGCCAAGAAATTTGGAGAATTACAGTACCAGAGGAAGGGGAGCCAGTTAGCCTGGACTCCAGGTAAAAGGTAGTGAGGACCAATTTGGAAGAGAGGTGGTAGGGATGGAGGACAGGGACAAAGGAGAGATGTAAGGGAATGAAATGTTCTCAAGTGATGGTGAGCCCATGAATGTGTGAGGTGAGGATAGCGAGAGGGAAAGGAGGGCCAAGTCCAGCAGGAGAAACTGGCAAATTGTGGTGATATTACCAGGTGGGGAACCAAAGAAGAGGATCGGATTAGGGTGGAAAGTTCAGAAGTTCAAGCAAGAAGGATCTAATCTTAAGGATTTTCCTCACGATTCTTTCTTTGTAATTATAGGCTAAGAAACTGGAGGCTCTTGGTGTTCTCAAGACTTGGGTGAAAACATTTTAACTTGTCGGTCTTTAATAATCTCAGCAAAAGGGATGTGCATGCACCATCTTCTGGTGGCCTGACTTGGTGCTGAGCATTCAGGAGGGAGGCTAGGACGCGCTCTGATCTTGCATGTCAAGTACTGGGATTGCATCCCAGGTCTGTCTTTCGGGCAAGACGCTTCCAGTTTCTTCTTCTACCAAATGAGAATATGAATAAAACTGGAGAAAAGAATAAAAGCTGTGCTGTCCGCATGGGCTTGGGAGGTAATGGTCAAGGTGGGGAACTGTGGAAAAACAGCAGCACAGAGACATGCTTTGTGAGCTGTGCAGCCACCCCGACAGAAGCAGCCGTAATGTTACACTCGATAACGGGTCGATGTGTGTACCTCAGCTGTAGTTGGGGTGATGAGATTCACACTTCTTCTTGCAGGAAGTTTAGGGACCAGAGACTGAACATGGGGCAAAGAGGACCATCGGCTGGGGCTTGAGAAACAAGGGACTGTGTGACATCACATTAAGGGGGTTAAGGAGGCTGACACACTTCTCTTAAGAAATAGAACCAAGGGCTGGCCAGATAGCTCAGCAGACTAAAGCGCCTGCTTAGGCAGGGCGCAGTGGCCGGGGTTCCATCCCCTGGGGCATGCTGAGACAGCTATTGACAGTGGGGTTGGTAGCGCCCGCCTGTTAGGCCAGCACTTAGGAGGCTGAAAAAAATGAGATCACTACAAGTCCAATCTACATAGTGAGACCCTGCAGACCCTGTACTAAATACAAAAAGAAAGGAAAAGAAAAGAAAAACTAGAACCAGTTCTGGAGTGAGGAGGCAGCAAATAAGGAGTCTCAACTCAGCTGGGTCCAGGTAGCAGAACTGAGAGGTCATAGCAGCACTGGAGTAACCCATCTTATAAATTGCCTGTGGCCCTGGTGACAAGTTAAGGTTCTCAGGCCAGGCCTGCAAGATAGTTCAGCAGACTAAAGCGCCTACTTAGGCAAGCTTAGGCAATCACAGGGACATTGGTTCGATCTCTAGCACCACATGCCATGCCAGCCCCACCCCCAGGGCATGCTGAACTGCTCACAGAATCCAGGCATGGTGATGCACGCCTGCAACCCCAGTGCTGGGGAGGCTGAGAACAGGAGGATCATTATGAGTCCAAGCTGCATAGCAACCAAATAGAAAGGGAGGAAGGGAGGGAGAGAGAAGAGAAGAGAGAAGAGAGGAGAGAAAAGAAGTTCTCAGGTCATCAGGGGCTGACTCTGGTAGGCTTCAGGGGACTCCCTGATCACACTATTTTCCTCATTGCCCGAAAACATGCAGAAAATGCCTAACTTCAGCTGTTTTATTGTGACTTCTAATAAAACCAGTAACTCGGGGAACCTGTGTTGTACCTCCTGCCTACACAGAGCGTTCCTGTCTGTCATCCCTTTGTCTCACCATGGCTCTGTGAAGTATTATTTTCCCCATTTTCTAATGATGAAAGTTGTCTAATTAAAAGAGATAAAAATAAAGAAGTTAAAAAGTAAAAAAAGCCAGATTGGTTTTTGAAACGTGGGATTTTAGAGAGGAAAATCTAGGACAAGGTACTAATATATGCTTTCAGATGTTACAACTTTCAAATCCTTACCCATACTGCCCAGGACTATTACACTGTTAATCATTTAAGCAACCCAAAAAGACAGTTTGGGGTTTCACTGATTTTTTCTTTGTAGGTGCTGAGGACATAGCCGTGAGTGAGACAGCCCTTGCTGCATGGCAGGAGTGCGGGGGCTGACAGGGAGGCATAGATGGCCCGAATAATGGTGATCTCAGCGAGACTTTGCCAGGGATGGCTCTGGCTCCTGAGCCACTGTCTGCAGAAGGTGGCCAAGTTTGGACTGCCTGTTTCCCTACGCCATCTAAGCCACATGTGTCTTCAATTACCCTACATTTATTTCTAAGTCCTCCCCACCTGCTGCACCCTGGGGTTGCTCCTGTTTCTTGTCCCAGTTCTTTAAGCTGAGCAGACACAATGTAGGACAAACCAAACCTCTTCCATGTCCCTAAGATCCCTATTCTAGTACTCAGTCTGGAGCCCATCCCAAGTTCCTGACCTGTTGGTAGTTAAACCCCTTCTCACACAAAAATTGAGCCAATGTGTGGTAATCCTCTTGCCCACTTAGACCACCAGAATTTATTCTGTGGTCTTAAGGTCAACGAGTATATTTGCAAGCAGCTTTAACTCTACTTTCCTGGCTGGTAGTTTTATAGCATAGTATCAAGGAGTTCATAGTCCTCTGACTTCTGCGATGAGTAAATGGTGTAAGAACATGGAGCACTGACTTTGAAGTCAGCAGGACCTGGCTTTGACCCAGATCCCCTTGTTCACCAGCCACTTGGCCTCTGGCCTTCTGCTGCACTGTGCGGCTCTCCACGGGCAGTCCTGACTTCCAGGACTGCTGCTGTAAGGATGAAGGGTGTGCACACACGCGAAGAGCCTAGTCCTGCCTGGCACATAGTTGGTAGCCAATAGACTGCGGTAGCTGTTTTCGTAATTACTTCTTTGTTATTGTTATTTATGGTTGCTAGATCTGAACTTCAGCCTCATCCTTCTTATCTGGACTTAAATAGCCACATCAAGCAATTAGCACTTTATGGTAACTTAGCAAAACTTTTTCTTTCTTGACAAGTGGCTAAGAATAGCTTCAGAAATGGAAGTGGGGACTGAGTGGCGGGGGAGGGGAAGCAAAGAGGAATAAGATGCCGATATGTACATGTATTACCTCCCCACCCTGTGTACTCTGTGTGTACTCATTATGTGTCACAAATATATACTAAAAACAAATCAAAAAAAAAGCTTCTTCAAAGTGAAGTGGAAGGTGCAGGGGCTGAGGGTTCGATCCCCGGGCCTACCGTGCTGGCCCTGCCCTCAGGACACTCTGAGCTAGCACTTGAGATTGGGCAGGGTGGCGTGCACCTGTAATCCCAGCTTTTGGGAGGCTGTAAACAGGTGGATCACTATGAGTCTGATCTAGTAGTGAGACCCTGAACACCCTGTAGACCCTTCCCTAAAATAAAAAAAAAGTGAGGTGGAAGAGAAGTTGTCAGGCCAGATATTTGCCTTTGGTGGGACCCCGCTGTAGCACGGGAGGCAGGAGAAAGCAGGAGGCAGGGGCGCTCACCCACTTGGGTTTGTCCTTGGAGAACAGAGGACTCACATGTCTTGAAGCCTTTCCGTGTGACAGAAGCCTTCTGTAGGCCACAAGGAAATTGACAGTTCAGAGCCCTTCTTGAGATCATCGAGTCAGTATCCAATCAAATCAGGGTATGAACCCAGGACTCTTATTTCACAGTCTGTGCTCTTCTTGTACCCTGCTGCTGCTTCCTGATGAGACTGCCACAGTACACCGTGCAATTAGGCACTGTTCACATCTTCATCAGGAAGAAGTGGCACCTGAGAATTCTGCAGGCTAGCAGCCCTATCTCCCGAAAGGAGAACCATGACCTTAGTCTAGCAGGCAACTGTTGCAAAGAACTGAAGCGGGCCTAAGTTGGTGGTGCTGGGAAGGAAGCCACAGATTAATGATTGACAGAATTGACAAGGGTGTGGAATTAAAAAGATAGGAGCTGAGGCTGTCCCGAAGTTCTAGCCTAGACCCCCAGAAGAAGAGTAACACATCTACTGGATCAGGAGTGCAAAGGAAAAGGGACTGTTGGGCACGGAACAGAAAGCTCACAGCATGCCACCCACTTCCCCTCCTTCTTGTCTGACCTAGGTTAGGAGATAGATACTGCCCAAGGATCCTGTCTGGACACATGCTTCGGTTTCTTGATTTTTCTCCTTGAAGTCAGGCTCAGGAATGGATTCTGGACCATTCAAACTCTTATGCTTGGGGTTCTACCTGACCAATCTTATGCTCTAGGTTGATGAACTAGAACTTGGCTGTTTAGTACAGGCTGTGTGTGTCCCTGCTCCTTATAGAGGACACTTCTTCCCTGCTCCCTCGCAGGGTCACAGGTCAGCAGTCTGGTGCCCTCACCCAACCCAAACACTTGGTATTATAGTTGCACATCGTTTTGCATTTGTACCCTATGTGGTGTGAGCCGCTGTTGTCCCATTCCTGACCAGGGTAACCTCATCCTCCCACTCCTTCGCTTCCTCTTCCCTCCCTCCAATGCTGCCATCTTCCTGGGCCCTATTCTCTATTCACTGCCCCAGCTTCCTGACCCAGTAGGCAAACAGGCTGTAGATCCATGGGAAATTTCCTGTTGGAGATCAGGGCATTGAAAATACCATATCTGTCAGAGAAATCCAGGAGCCCTGAGCGCAGCCTCACCACCTGTGGTGACCACTCAGAGTAGTCCTCAGGTTATTATCCATGAAGCAGTCTGTCATTCCAGGGTAACATCTCCTTGTCTTCACTTGTGGCAATGGCCTTACCTTTAACTATAGTTATCTAGATTCTTACATACAATTATATACTCGAACATGGGTGCATGTGTGCATGTGTGCACGTGGACATTTTTCAGTTCTTTAAATAAGTGATAAAACAACCTGTTATGAATTTGTCTTTCAGGACACAATAATAATATTGCTTCTCAGCATTTTGACTAAGATCAAGTGCAGAATATAGTAATGCAACTTCCAGAGGTCAGTAAGGGGCTGGTACAAGTGTTACACATGTTCATATACCTTCTGGAGGTATAAGACTGATTAGTGATAGACGTGGCAGTAGCGAGGACTGCAGGCATACAGATATCTTCAGTCAACAGCCCTTCAATCAGCACTGTCACAGAAGCTTCTAGAGATCAGATATTGTGCTAGGGGCAGCGTGGGGCTCAGAAGTGAGGCAGGCATATCTTTACTTTCCAGCAACATGCAGCCCTTTGGAGGGAGAGTTTCACACATGGGAAAAAGCAATGATGACAAAAGCTGACACAAAGCCATGCACAGAGAGATGGAAGATTTGGTGCTGGTCTTTGTCCATGCACTTGGCTTCGGCACTCAGCCATTTGCCGTTACTTCATGATTCGCCTGGTGCTTCACCCTGTTCTGCTGGTGTCAGGATAATGGGAATCAACTCACACTGGGGCATTCATAGGACATCCCTTCCTGGGACACTTCTAGGAACCGGATCAAGAACTCTATAAACCTCTTCCTTCCTTGGTACTCCTTTAAATAATTTTATAAAGGTCTTGGCTGGCTAGACTAGAGGGGCATACACAGGAACCTGAATGAACTGCTTATATATTCTTAGCTTGAGATGCAGTTCACAGTTACAGCAGCAGGAAGTACATGAGTTTTAATCCCTTCCAATCCTACATCTGTTAATTATATGAAAAACCTATCTTAACAAAATGTCTCCCCTAATTGATTTGGAATTTGTAGTACACATTTCACCATGTGCATTTATAGCAGCATTTCCCAGACTATGTTGTAGAGAACACTACTGTGAGACATTCAGAGGTTTTATGGTAAAAGTAGTGTTTCCATGATCAATGTGTCTAGAAGGTTTTCGGGTTAGATAAAATTAGCTAAACTGTTCACAGCAGGAGTTCTTTCAGCTTTTAATGTGCCAGTGTTTGCTATGAATTTTGCAAAGGCAAATGCAGCATGCAGAGATTCCTAACCTGATGTCTCATCTTACTTAACATGGCCTCTTATTTTCATGAAATGTCTTAATATTTTGGGGAACCTGAGGTCTTGTGGAACACTCATGAGAAACGCTGTCTTGGGAGGCTTTCACTGTGTATAAATTGGTGGTGTTTAGCTGTTTTCTATGTGTTTTTTTAAATACCTTTAAACAGCGGCAGGCCAGGCTAAGTTTAGATATAAAGAGCAGTTTCCTAACTGTAAGAATGCTTGCAGGGTAAGACCCTAGAGTATCCCGGAAAATTGCTGTAAAGGAACTTGCCAATCCCTTTCTTATCCTTGCACAAGATTTCCCATGAGTTCATATAAATAGAATGAATCATCAAGGAAGTTCCTGGATCTTTTTATCTTAAGATGCCTTTGAAAGTAGGAAATAGGATGTAGTCAAGGGCTAAGCGGATAGGAATTAAAAGGCAGGAAGGCAGAGTGTCTAACTTCTGGATAGACTGTCTCGAAGTGTCTGCAGTTAGCTCCTTCATTCTTACTCTGCCCACGGTGTGCATTTAAAGGACCTAGCTTAGTTTTCCATGCCATGTGGAACTAAGGCAGAGGGGGTTTCAGAAACTATCGTACATTGAGCACTTGTTATGTGCTGCATCTGATGCCAAATCTTTGCATAAATTTTGCTTGTTCCTTGAAGCAGCCTGGGAGGTTGCTAGTATTATTGCTCTTATTTTACACATATGGATCCGAAGCTCAGAAATGCTGAAGAGCCATACATGACTTTAAGTCATGACAGCGTGACTCTGTGTCTTGTCACCTCACCCTTTGCAAATGCATCTCTTCTCATTAGCCATCTGCCCCTCGTACCTGCTGCTAGCCCACAGTGCAAGGGCAGCTGCCCTGGGAAGAGGACAGAGCGTAGGATCAGCTTATGAATCAGTACATCCTCTGGCACATCCATTTCCCCCTACTGAGAGCGGGCAGGATCCAGAATATACTTACTCCCATCCAGCTCTACTTTATCAAGGGGTTGATGGCTCCAGAGGAGTCTTTGCCGCTCCAGTCCACAAGCTGAAGCTAATGAGTTTGGGCTCTGGGCAGGTGGGCTGAGACTGTAGCCTGGTGTCTTGGCAAAGATAGTGGTCAGAGGAGACCCATGTGCTAGGGGAGGTATGTCTTCAGAAAAGGAGACCACCTGACGGAAAGCTGGGTTTCCACCTGGCCAGAAAGTAAGCCCAAGGTCCTTACCATCTGTCCTGCTAAGCTGAGTGGCAGATAGGTTAGTCCTAGTGCCTGTAACCACTCTGTGTGCTGGGCATGCAGAAATGTGTGTGAGCATGTACAGTGGGTGTGTGATGAATATCACTTCAGTGTAAAAGATGGTCTGGCCCATATTTGAAGGCATTTGTCTAGGAGTGGAGACCAGCAACCTGTACAATCCATGCATACCCTCTTGCCTAGTTTCCCTGTTTAAGGCCAGTGTAGACCTTGGAGGTGCCAGGGTCTCAAGTCACAAACTCTGCTTTGCTCAGTAACACTCGCTGGCCTGCAGGCCCACACATAGCCAGGTGACTGCATGAGGACCATGGAGAATGCCCTTGAACTTTCAGATGTCACTGTCCCATGTGGGGCATCTCTGAATGCCTCCTCTGACACACCCCCAACCCCTGAGGTATCTGAAACAATAGTGGATTTGTTTCCTTAACTATCTGTTTCTTCCAGTGGCCTTCAAGGTCTTTGAGAGCACCAAGCACATCTCTTATTTATGTCTTCTCCACCCAAAACAGTGCCAGGCACATGAGAAATACATGCGTGCCAAATGAATTTTTAAAAAAAGACAAATGAAGGCACAACCATGCCTACAGATTTGCAGGCTGAGATTCTTAGAAAATGAACTTGCTTGACACTCTTCTAATGGTTCCCCTGTGTCCATCACCCACATAACAAAATGCAAGCTCCCTAGCCTGGCATCCGGGCACGTAGTCAGCCCTACAAACCCTCCAGCGTCATGTGTCAGCATTCCTCCCGCGGGGCCTCTGCAGCCCGTGTGCTCAGCCAGCGGCTCCCACACATTGCCATGCATAAGGTGAATGCTGCTGACCTGCCGCCTCCTGGACCAGGGCTCCAGCCATCCCGATTTGGGTGGCATAGGTGGGGTGCAGGGACTGTCACTTTTACAAAAGGTGCTCGGGTGATTCTGATAGTACAGTCAAATTTTGAGGAGCTATACTTCTGCCAGAGTGGACCGTAGGCAACTCACTGAAAGGACCACTCACATTCTCACCTCTATTCCTTTGCCTACATGGTGATTTCTGCTGGAAGGACCTAGGTCCGGTCCCATTTTCTACCTGGAAGTGGCCCACACGTCCTTTAGGCCTCAGCTCCAGTCCTGTCTTCTGTGAATACAGTTTAGCCTACATCAGAGGCACATATCCAGGTTTTGCTATCTAGTGAATTTTGTATATATCTTGCATAGTGATTATTCTGTTTATTTCTGTTTGTGTTATGAACTTTGACACTGTAGCTCCCAGAAGAAACCCTCTTGGTAAGCCCAGGACCCTCAGCCTCCAGCAGAGCACCTTGGTGTTTATCGTAGTAGAGCAAGATCACTGGAGGAGCTCCAGCACTGCCCACCCTTGCTTCCTCCCTCCCTTCCTAACTCTGTTCTCTGTTTCTGACTGCCGGGTCTTTCTAGGAGTTCTCACTCCAGCGAATGGACAGCCTTGTGGATGATCGTGTCAACATCCTAGGATTTTCCATTTTCAACCAATCCCATGCTTTTTTCCAAGAGTTTGCCCAGAGCCTCAACCAGTCCTGGCAAGAGAACTGTGACCACGTGCCCTTCACAGGGCCTGCGGTAAGTGTCCCCAGAGTTCCTCTCTGGTGTCCCAGGTCTCCCTCTGCACACTTTACTGTGGGTTGACTGCTGGGCAGCAGGCCCTCCCAGAGTTCAGCCTTCTCCTTTCTCCAGTGTCAGTTCACAGTGACAGATAGGTGTGTTAGGAAGTGAGTGTGGGATCAGATTCAGGGAGTAGTGGGCTCAGGGCAGCCAGTGGGTTGAGCAGCCAGAGGGACAGGGTCCTGTGGAGGTTCCAAGTTGTCATTTGCTTTTGTCTACAAGTCTCCAGTGGTCAGACTACCCATGATGCTGCTGCTGAGAGCATCTGCTCCCGTGCTCTTTCAGGGGGCCACTCCTCTGTGTAGCTTATCCAGAGGGGCTTCTTTTATGACCTGCCCCCTTGTTTTTGTCCCTATAGTTTACCCCCTGTTGCATACAGCCGACCTCTTATTTATTTATTTATTTATTTATTTATTTATTTATTTATTGGAGACAGTGTCTCACTACACAGTTCGGATTTGTAGTGCTTCTCCTGTCTCAGCCTCCCCAGCACTAGAATTACAGGCGTGCACCATCATGCTCTGTCCTGGGGCCAGCATGGCACTGGGTTCCAGGGCTGGCAGGGCATGTGGTACTGGGGATTAAACTCAGGTCCTTGCACTTGCCCAGCAGGCACTTAGACTGCCAAGCTATCTCCCCAGCCTTTGCTGGTCATTCTTTATTGGGTTGGCCATTCTTATGCTGTTGGGGAGGTCAAGTGTACCTGCTACATCCACTTCTTAAATGGCAAGTTCCTGGGATCTCTGGATTGCTTTGTTTTCTCAGCTCTCTCCTATGTAGGTTCCATATATCATTTTATTGAAAAGGGAAAAAAAACAGCCCATGTGCAGCTTACCATAGCTTTCTGAGATATGTCAGTAACTCCATTTCGCACATGGTAAAATTGAGGTGCATAATGGTTGAGTAGCCCAGGGAAACACACCTAGACCTCATTCTGGAACTCAGGACCTCGCATGTGCCAGGTAGACACTTATACCATTGGGCTATCTTCCTGCCCAGGCCTTTTTGCCATCTTGTCCCTCTCTAGCACCATCATTTTGTCCCTCTCTAGCCATTTTGTCCCTCTCTAGCACCATCATTTCCCTCCAACACTGAATTGTAATTAGGCCCAGGAAAATTAAAGTGCTTAGTAGATATTTTTCAAATGAATGAACAAGTCAGGTAGATGAGCCAGTAAGATAGGGAATGGATTAGCCTCAGAGCTGGCAATGGAATTGGGTACCCTCCTGGAGAGGGAAGTTCTCTGGTGGGTTTATAAAATAGGAACCATACCTGTCTTTGACATGACAGGCCCAGAGGCAAAGTCATATCTAGAAATCTGCACACATGGGTACCTAATTAGCAGTTGGCAACGTGGTTGTCCAGAGTGGGCCTGCTGTGGGTGAGGCATGCGGATTCTGACCTTTCATAAGCCTCTGGGCCTTTGTGATCACATAGCCTGGTGGAAATTTAGGGAAAGAATGGTGATCAATGGGTTAGAGCTGTCAAACCACTCAGGAAGCTTTGGTCCAGGAAAGCAGCCAGAAAAAGAAGACTGGAGAGGAAGGTTTATGAAGCACATTCCAGCAAGTGCTTGGAGACCTGAAAGAGTCAAGAATTCATAGGAAGGATTTGGAGGATAAGGAGGGGTCATCTGGGAGAAGAGGGTTCTCACCACATTAGGTGACTTAGGAAATGGTGAGAGACATCTTCAAGCGCAGTGAACAAGATTAGAGTCTCCCACCAGCAAGAGTTTGGGCTCTCTTCCTCCAGTGGAGCCTGAGGTTCTGTGACACTCCGCCCAGTATTCTAATGAGGCCCTGATGGCGTTGAGAGGCTCACAGCAGTTTGTCAAGAAAGAAGAAATATGCCTGCTTCTCTCCAGCCCCAAATTTACCCCATGTAGCTTCTGGCCAGTGAAAGTAAAGCTTTCTGTGTTACATTCTCTCTCTCTCTCTCTCTCTCTCTCTCTCTCTCTCTCTCTCTCTCTGTCTCTCTCTCTGTCATTTTCTGTTTGTCTCTGTCTCTCGGTCTCTCTGTATGTCTCTGTCTATCTGTCTGTCTCTCTCTGTGTCTTTGTCTCTGTCTCTTTTTCTCTCTCTCTCAGTCTCTCTGTGTCTTTGTCTGTCTCTCTGTGTCTCTGTCTCTGTCTCTCTCTCTCTCTCTCTCTCTCTCTCTCTCTCTCTCTCTGTCTCTGTCTGTTTTTCTCTGCCTCTCTCTCTCATCAGCCTTGCCATTAACACATGCCCAAAAGACCACTGGACTCAAACATCAACTTCGCCATTTTCTTGCTATGCAATTTTAAGTAGTTATCTAACCCCTCTGGGCCTGGGACCCTTTATCTAGGGTATTAGGCTAATTATGGTTGAATATCTTAGAAGATCGTTGAATACATTTTTCTCACAATCTTTATGCTGGGATGAGGCTCAGCGTCAGATAGTTTTGCTGTGTCAGTGTTGTGCAACAGCCAACTGTGAGAGCTCACAAGCACACCGCAGTGTGCATTGGCGGAGCCATTGCTCACCCAGCTCGGCAGTTGTGCTGACCCAGCCAGGGCCACGCAATGAATCTGGGTTGGCTGATGTAGACTGGGCCTGTAGTGTAGCTCTGCTCTGTGTGCCTCCCTGCTTCCCTCAAACCCGCAGAATAGCCTGGAATGTCCTTGTGGTGATGGGAAAAGGCCAGTCATGCAATTGGAAAACACACAAACCTCTGTGTTAGTGAGATTTTTATTGACCCAATTCCTAAGAAAATAACTTAGAAGAAGAAAGACTTTTTTTGGCTCAGGGTTTCTGAAGTTTTAGTCCACCCCTGGCGAGCTTCATTGCTTCTAGGCCAGTAGGGAGGCAGAAGATTGTGGCAGAAGTGTATGGCAAAAAAAAGCTACCCACTTCATGACAGGCAGGAAGCAGAGAGAGTGAGAAGCCACTGAAGGAGGGGCCGGGGCAGGACAGAGCTCCAGGGTCACATGACCGGGACCTGCTCCTGTCAACGAGGCTTCACCTCATAAGTTTCTGTTACTCCCCAACAGTGCCATCAAATTATGATCTCATCAGCTGATGAGGGCAGAAGGCCCGTGATACAGTCCTTCTAGCAAACCCCACTGTGAAGACACCAGACCTTTGGGGGACATTTTAGATTTGCACCGTATCCTCAGAGACCTAAGTCCCCAGAATAGACATAGGCTGGCTTCTTCCACTTCATTTGGTTTGGCAAAAAAAAAAAAAAATAAAAATAAAAAAAAAGGCATGCAAAACCAGAGAAGGAGAAAATGTAGTCTACCCCGCTCAGAGGGCAAAAAGAAATACAGAGTCACATGGTGAAGAGCCTGAATCCCTGAGTACAGGGTGAGCTGATTCCTTGGTGCCCATTACTCAAGTCTGTCAGGACCACAGTCACTGTCCAAGGTACATGTGGGAAGCAAATTCACCTTTCCTTACATGAAAATAGCTCCAGAGTTGTGCTCTTCCTGCAGAAGCAGAGGGAAAGCTCTCTGCCTACAGCTGTGAGAGAAAGCCTTCCTAAAAGTGGGGGAAGAAATATAATCATGAGCCACACAATGATGTTTTGGTGACCTACAGACCACACACCCAACAGTGGTCCCCTGAGATCATGCTGCCTAATGACTTCATAGTCGTCTTAGTGTGTGTAAGGTCACACTGTGATGTTTACACAGTGGCAACATTGACTAATGACACACTTCTCAGAATGTGTTCTTGACCTTTGAGAGATGTACAACTGTGATTTGCTGCTTGTTTTCTGTCTGGAAAGCCCTGGCAGTGTACGCTGTCTCCTGGGAAGAGCAAGGCTCTGGGCTGCTTCACTCTACCAACCTGGAGAGGCTGTCCTGTCCCATAGCAGCTGCCTGGAGCAGTTTAAAACTAGACAATTTAACCTTACCAGTCACCCTCCCAGGCCTGGTCTTGTCTGGACTTCCCAAGGCTTTAGCTTTTCAGACTCCCCAAGGATTTGGGGGGGCTTTGGGCAGCCCAAAGTGCTGGCTCTCTCCTTTATGGGTGTGAAAAATTATGAATACTGAGCCTCAGACCTAAAACTGATCTCTTTGCATGGCTAAAGGCTCTGCTCCTACTTCAGCTGGCCCTAACACCCAGCTCTTTATCTTATTTTATTTGTGGTATTTTACTTCTATATTGGCTGTGTGCCTTAGCCACTGCTCATGAAATTACCTGCCTTGGCCATTTTCCTAGTGACAGTGAGGGGTGGTCTTGCAGCCCTTTTTGCCAGCCGAGGACACTGAGGTACAGAAGAACTAGGTGGCACAACAGGGTCCTCACTTTGCCACAGAATGGTGCAGAGCTCACGTGTATCCCTTGCAGCAGGGAGCTTTCCAGCCATCACCTCTGCCATGGTCTCCAAGGGCGAGTAGAGGTGTCTCGGCTGTCGCCACCTCTAAGCGCTGCAAGGGAACCTCACAGTGCTGGTGGTAGCAGCACACGCTGCTCAAGGCTTCTCACTTCAGCAGCTTACCTTCTGAAAACTGGCCTCCTCCTGTCTTTCTGGGGCCTGAGAAGCTCCTGACACAAATCAGCCAGCTCTTGCATGCCCATGACAGGAAACTGGAAGTTGCGGGAGTCCAGCTCAGGAAAATTCAGCCTAGTTTTGCTCCCAGTGGAGCCTGGTAAAAAGTCTAAACCCGGCTCCTTCCCCCCCGTCCCGGGGGGGCATCTCTTTCCTTCTCCTTCCCTTTCTCACCCCTTTCTTGCCCTTTCTGCTCTCTCCATCTGGGGCTCATCAAAGCCTTGCTTTGTCTCTCCCATATCCTCCTTTTGCTCTTCCCTCTCCCCTTTCCCTTCTCCACATGACCCCATTTCTATTTTTCTCTCCTCCATGCTTCCTGTCTTTCTCCAAACCGGGCATTTCTCCTTTTTCTTCTCCCGGCTGGTGGATGAGTCTCCCTCATCGCTTCCTTTTCCCAGGATTGCTGGCAGAGCTGTCAGGATAGGGCGCTAGTTCGGAGGACAGGAAAAGAGTGGCTGCATGGGAAGCTAGCCAGGTGGCCAGTGGCAGGCTGCAGACCACTGCCTGCCCGAGATGCACGAGTGGAGGAGGGAGCTCTGTGAGCAGAGACTCGCCCACCAGTTTCCTATGTCATTCTCATTAATCACACGACAAAGAATGAAAATCCTGGGAAATCATTAAAATTACAGATGGCTAGATTAAGTAATTAGAATTTAGGGTAAAGCAGATGTTTGTAATTAAGTGTTTATTTCATTGAATAAAATCCAGATTGGAAGAACTATTGCATGAGATTTCTAGTTCCTGCTCCGGCGTATCAAGGGGCAGAGTTTGCGCTCACAGAAGTTTCAGGGCAAATGTGCATCCAGGAAGATCCTGGGAACACACATCTGGGGCTTGGGGAGACAGTGGTTACAGGTGTGTGTCTAGAAGATACTGTTCTTTTCATTTCACGGGAGGGGAAGGGATCCAGCCACAACTCCCAGAGTCAAAATTGATTCATCTTAATTTATACTGAGTCTTTCATTCCCTGAAACAATTTGCAAACAGCTCAAAAGAAAATAACAATGAAGAACCAAATGAAAATATAAAAACGAGAGAATTGAGAGTTCCTTGCCAAACAACATTTTGGAGCCAAGACAGAGGAGAGAATTTTAAATGAGAATTGAGCTAGTTGGGGGATTTAATATTTAGAAGAGACAGGGACAGGAGGAGCAGAGACAAAACCGAGAGGCACATGCACACAGATGGGGAACAGAAGCCTTGGAATGATGCAGGGTGGGGGACCACTGGGGGAGGAGCAGGAAATGGAAGGGAAGGAAGGTGAGGGAGGGGAGGGGAGGGGGAGACTAGCAAGGGCTTGCTCCCACATCCCCAGTGGGCACAGAAGTGGAGACAGGCCTGCAGTGCTTTTGAAACAGACCCACGTTCCCCTGCTTGCAGTCCCAAATGCTTTCCAGAGCTAAATTAGTAAATAATAGCAGAGGGAGAGTGCAATTAGGAGAGCAAAGAGATGCTTCAGAGCAGAGATCTGGAATGAGCCGGGAGACTGATGAGGCAGAACGACTGCACACTGCACGTCCTGGGAGGTGGAGCTGGGTGAGGGGAGGAGATTGGCGCCTGGGTGAGTGGGTTTGAGGAATGGGGTGGGGGAGAAGCTCTTGGAGAAGTGGGGTGAGGACGCAGGTGAGAGCCTGGGTGGACACAGCCAGGCACTGCAAGACAGGTGGCCGGGTGATGGAGGAAGAACTCCTAGGAGATGCACAGAGGGGTAGGGGCATTCAGGCCTTATGAAGTGTCTGCTTGGATCGGCCCAGGCTGGACTGGAGAAGAACTGTGCAGACAGAGCTTCTGGGGACGTGGCGCTCATGCCGCCCGGGGGGAGTGTGGCTGTATGTAGGTGGAGATGAGATGGAGCCTTGACAGTTTTCCCTCCACTTGCTGCCTGGCCCCAGTGGCCTCCGCTAGACTAGGGATTATTGGAAGCTCTCGAAGCATGGGGAAGGCCCCAGAGTTGCTGATGCTAAAAGACATTTGAATTGGCACGCACTCATCCGGCCGCATCCGGATCATGTGTTAATGAGAACATCAGCCAAGAGAGGGGAGGCAGCAGCTACCACGTGGCAGGATTGCATCGGGGAGCCTGGGAGGGTTAGAGATGGCACGGCAAGCTTCTGAGGTGTGTGCAGTGGTGGCAGTCTCTCAGGGACTCACACAGCTTCCCGGCAACTAAGCAGCCTTGGGAGGGACTGTGGCCCTAGCCTCTCTGGGCTTGATCTGACAGTTCTCTGGGAGCCAGGGGATCCCCGGGGCTTCCATGCCAGTTAGCGAGTTTGCAGCTTCCAGGAACACAATTCCTAAGTTAAATGTCTTGTGCAGAAAAGGCAGTGTGCCGGCAGAGTAAGACTCCAGAGTGATGTGACTAGGACTCGGGTTCTTTCCGTCTCTGTCTGGTCACCCTTAGGTCAGCCCCGTGCTCAGGCCAGAGGCAGGGAGGCTGCTGTGGGTCTAAGCATCCTGTTCAGGCAGACAAATGTCCAGAGGAAGAAAAATGACTTGTAGGAGAGGCTCCCAAGGAGCAGGTCCCTCGCTCCAGACCTCAGTTCACGTCTCCTCACTTGTTCTGAATTACATATGGGCAGGGGTTGAGATGACGTGGGTCCCTCTGGCTCATCTGGTACCTGGGGCTGAGCCAGTCTCCTGTGAAGGCCCTGGGAGTGTGGGGGAAAGGATGACACCTAACCTAGCCCACTTGGGGGGAAGAGGAGGAGAGTATGTGCCACACAAGCAGCTCGGTGGCTAATGGTTCTTAACTGAGCTCAAGTGAGAACAGAAACAGTGGGGGGGGGGAGAGGCAAACTTGGTCATGACCCAAACCAAGGGACTAGCAGAGCCAGCCCACCAGCCCTCCCTGAGCCCAGCCACGGCTCAAGTGTCCCCTGCACCCATTTACGCTTAAGAAGGTGACCATGTTAAAAGATTGGCCCAGGTTGTCCTGGGAGACCAAGCACAAAAATGAATCAAATCATCTGGGCCTCTCCAGAGGACCCTTTTGGGCAGTGAGGTAAAATGACCGTCTGCAGGGGCAGGAGGAAACTAGATGCAACAAAGCAGTGCTGGGGGCCAGTTCTACCCTTTTACATTTTGCATGTGACCTCGGGCAAAAGTAAAGCTTCTTGATCCTCCGTTTCTTCATTTATAACATGAGTCAGGCCAATTGATTAATGTGACTTGCAGCTCAAACTCTTGGAGTAGAGGGATTAACTGTGAGGCAAGGAGGAAGGGGGGAAGGAAATTGGGGACAGTATCATTTAAATGGCCAAAGTGAAGGATTTAGAAGCTTCCCCTCAGGTAGATGTTTGTCTAAGCTGAAGAGGGAGAAGCTACCATTCATCGCTCCCGTATGTCCTTTGGGCAAGGGAATGTGAGAGGCCATTAATAATGTAGCCACATGTGCTCAGGAGAAACGAGTTACATGCAGAGGACAAGGACAGTGTGAGTTTGTGGAGTGTTAGCATCAGGTGCCGTGCAGATGAGCCTCAGGTCAGATGGAGAAGGAGCCAAGCATCCAGGGGGAAGGGTGGCGGGGGAGGAGACCATAGGAGGTGACGGATGAAACAAGCTCAGAGGGGCGTGCCTGCTCAGCCCCACTCATGGGGCCCCAGAGGTCACCATGAGCCGATGGCAGAATCTGAGTATCCCGACCTGCTGAGGCTTCAGGTCACAGGTAGATTTGGGACCAGGAGACAGAGAGGAGGGCAGAGCAAGCTGGGAAGGCAGGAGACTCCGTAGAGGTACAGGGGACTCTGGTGCCTCCTGGAGTGTGTCTGGCTGTTGAGAATGACTGTTGTATCTGCTGAGTGGCAGGGGCTGAATACAATGGGAAGAAGGAAAAGAAAAAAGGAAGGAAGGAAGGAAGGAAGGAAGGAAGGAAGGAAGGAAGGAAGGAAGGAAAGAAGGAAGGAAGGAAAAAACAAAGGGAGAGATAGAATAAAAGCAGGAAGAAGGGAGACACATGCCAGGTGGTTTTGTGATGCAGATGAATTTGGACTAGAGCAGAGAAACTTGGCTGTGTCTCCTACTCTTCTCGTCCCATTCCAAGCAGGAGTGGGGTCTTCTGTATCTCTGGGCCTTGACGTTGCCACATACATTAGCCCGCCCATCAAGTTGAAGAGTGTAAATTAGACTTCAATCCGACATCTAGGAAGAGGCAATATCCTGGGTCTTCTAGGAGGAAGTGGCTTCCAGCTGGGGTTGATAGAATGGGCAAATTGAGGAGAGGGCTCAGGTTCCTGCCCTCTCCTGAGGCCAGCAGCTCACCCAGAGAGGCCAGCAAGATGCCCAGTGTCATTCCACACACGGAAGGACTAGAGTCTGAACTTGGTTGGGGTTCTGTTTTCAGGCCTTTCCTCTTGCTCTGCTGTGTACACTCAGCCTGAGACACTTGAGAAAACCCAAGATGACCTCCAACCCTGCAACATCCAGGGTCCCGGAGCTCAACTAGATGGGGGGACAGGTTGTGAGAATGTCACACAGAAGAGCACTCTGCCCACCCCACCCTCTTCTCAGAGATTCCTGGGCATGGTGGAAGTTGTTCTTTCTCTGGGAAAAAAAGATGAACTTGAAATAATTTGGAGCCCTGGAGGTCATTTGATGCTTCAGTCCCAAAGACAATTCTACAGCCATTGTCTGTCATAGAGAAGTACCTGGGTTGTTAGCAGAAGGAGGGTGAGTTGAGACACAGTGGACAGGAGCAATTGAGAGTCAGCCTTGCTCTTCTTTTGATTTGCTTTTTCTTTTTTCCTCCGGGAGTCCTCGTTTTCCCTCTTTCCCCACCTCCCCCACCTTTATGTACACTTTTCTTTTTCTTATTTCCTCATTCTGCCTGTTCTCTGCCTCCCCCAGCTGTCCTCGGCCCTGCTCTTTGATGCTGTCTATGCCGTGGTGACAGCAGTACAGGAGCTGAATCGGAGCCAGGAGATGGGTGTGAAGCCCCTGTCCTGTGGCTCCGCCCAGATCTGGCAGCATGGCACCAGCCTCATGAACTACCTGCGCATGGTGAGGAGCGCCCGAGGGCCTGTGGCTGCCCGGCCTGATAGGTGGGACACTTGGTGCAACAGGACACAAGCGCCCCTCCCCTCCAGGATTCTCCAGTTCATTACAGCCCCAGATAAAATTCATCTGTGTTGATCCCAGTTGAGTGGGGCATAGTCCCTACTCTCTGACACCCAAGAAGAATCCATAGCAAGTTTGCTCCTGTGAAAGTGGCTCGAAAGGATCCCGAATTCCGGGCATGCAGCTAGCCTCTGCTGCACTGTGATCCTAGCAAAACCTCTAAATACTTGGGGGAAGGTCCCTGCTACTGGTGCCTGTGATCCCTTCAGGAGTTACAGGCTCCGATCTTCTGGCTGAGTGCTAACTTTCCCCATAACTCCCCTGCCTAGCTGAGAAGAAGGCAACTCTTGTCAGAGAGACCTGGTATAAGCAGTCTTGGAGTTCACATTTGCAGTCAGATATAGGGACACCCTGACCTCCTGCAGACCTGGCAGTGGGGTTAATCAGATTCCCAAAGACAATAAATCTTGTTGGCAGTCACAGGCCTAGGTGAAGGGCAGAGGGAGATCAGAGCCCAAGTTAGCATTGTTATTTGTACTGGCCTGTGCAGGGGCTTTGGAGTATGGGCGAGCCTAGATGCTGTGGTGGAGGGTTGGACAGGAGAAGAGATCCGGATACCTTTTCCTCTCTTAGGCCTCCCCAAGTACCACGTGTGTGGTGCACTTGCTTGGGGCCAAGGGAACATGAGGCCTATTTGGTGCTGTAACTCACTCTCTCTTGGACAGGTAGAATTGGAAGGTCTCACCGGCCACATTGAATTCAACAGCAAAGGCCAGAGGTCCAACTATGCCTTGAAAATCTTGCAGTTCACAAGGAATGGTTTCCGGCAGGTAAGCCTAGCTGTGCCATGTGGGTAAAGGGCTCCTCCTCTGCATTCCTTTTTTCTGTCCCTAGCACCTTTCTTCTACTCCTTGGTTTTCAGGATGATCTTCTGTTGTCAGTTGTCCTCCAGGTCTGCAGGCTGCACCCTGGGCAAGCCTCCTGGCCGGTGTTGGCCTCCCTTGTTGCCACCAGCTCAGCCAGCATAGACACTTCCAATCTTACCAGAACACTAAAAAAAGAGCAAACGTACTCTATGAGTGAGGGAGGAGACAAGGGTGGCATTTAAGGAAGGCTTTCCCAGCTCTTGTTTATTCCTAGGATCATTCTGCTCCTTGAATCTCACCCTATCCCCAGAGCCCTGAGGACTACAGGGAATTTACTGATAAGGCACAATTGTCAGCTCTTCTCCGGCCAACCCTAACCCCCTACTCCCTGTGCCAGTCACCTCCTCCTCTCCTGTCTGTTACCTGTCCGCTGCTGTCATCTTAGGCATGGTTTATCCTTCGCACCTGCTTCCAGCTCCCTAGTCCTTTTGTCACGTCTCCCCCGCTAACCTTACTGTTCTTCTTTTCTGTGGTTCTCTTCCATCAGAAGAAGCAGGGATGCTGATAGCCTCTCCAGATGTTTCTCTGAATGTCTCTTGTCTTCCCCATCACCATAGTAATCACCTTCCTTTATTCGCAGTCCTTCTCCAGCCTTACAAAGGGCTGGGAATGGGGAAGTCGGCACTAATTACCTTGGGAAGCAGGCATGTTGAAGAGCCTCCTGTAGATCGTGGTGGCTGGACAAAGGGAGTGAATCTCATGCGGGGATTGTGACGCCCCTTCCTGCAGACAAGGAGGAGCCATTGCCTCCATCTTCACCGGCCACTGCCATCTTCATGATCATCATCATTACCATTATCGTAGCAACCCAAATTTATAAGTCACTTGCCGTGAGCCACACGTCACGTTAGATGTCATGTGTACCTTCTTGTTTAACCCTACGAAGCAGGTACATTTTATTCATTTCCTCATTTTAATGAGGCTTTTGCTGAGGCTCGGGGAGACTGAACAACTTGGGCCATGAAAGGCAGAGCTAGTTTCGGAGTTAACCGTATCTCTACTCTAAAGCCCAAGTTCTTACCCATTAGGGCAAATTATACAACAAGGTCACCTTGTGAATTTGTTAAAACTATTGTAGATTCTTAGACTCTGTCCCTAAGTCTGGTTGGGTGAACTGAGAATTTGACCCTGCAATGTGTTGGGTCATCAGGTACCAGGGTAGCTCTGAGGAAACCCTGCACCGCAGAGGCCTATCATGTGTCCCTGGCTGCTGTATCCCCACACCCCATGGGCTCCTCTCAGCCCTTCCTATGAGGCTAGCATTGTCGTGTGGCTGTGTTGGCAAAAAGACCATATCACCCTTCCTGGAAGAAACCAAGGTAAAAGGGAAGAGTCTCAGACAGCGGTCGATGACCCCCAATCACTGGTGTTGACTGGCATCAGCTCCTCCAAGCTTTGCACCAGAGCTCCATGATCTCTAAGCAGCCACTGTAACCATGCTTTTTGGTATCTTTGTAAACAAGAGCCAGGTCAGGTGGTCAGCCAGGAACCATAGGAATAGGGTACCACAAATTGGTCCTTTCATCTCACAAATCGATTACATGATTTGTGGCATGCATCAGGCACTGCATGTGGTGTGCACCAGGTACTGCTCTGGATCTATGGAAAGCAAGCTGAAGACATTTCTGCATTGAGCAGATCATTGTCTGGGGAGGGAGAGTGAATTGAGAAAAAAATAGCTGCAATATGGGGTTATTAGGCTTGAATCGTGCCTTTAGGCTCATTACTCCTTAAATAAATAAGCTGCCTGCCCATAGGGAATTTGGCAAGTAGGCTTTTCCCTGAGCCCAGCATGCCCAGGGGTAGTAAAGAATATTCATTCATTGTTTCCAGAGATATTGTGGAGCACCTTTTTGTGCTGGCCTCCCTTCTCAGCATAGGTTTTTAAAATGGAAAAAGTCTGAGTTTGTGAGCACATATTCTAGTAAGGGACAGATAACAAACAAATATGTGTGTCACATCATGTCAACAGTGATCAGCACACTGTGGAGAAATATAGCCAGCTGGAAAGGAAAAGGGATAGAGAGAGAATAGTGGTGGAGAAGTAGCTCTGTTTGGAGTCCTTCTCCAACCTTAGGAAGGTCACAGTGGTGGTGAACCTGTGGCACACCTGCCACAGCAGGCTGTTAAAGACCTGAGATGTTTGCCATCACTGAGCTGGGAGAACTTAATGTTCATGCCAACCCCATGAACAAAAGCCAAATTCCAAACTTTGAAATATTCCCTTAGACCTCAGTCTTGGTCTCCCTGAGATCCTGGGAAAGAGCCCACTTCCGGTGCCCTTCTGTCTAGGAACACCTGCTGTGGCCCTCACTCCACCCTCCTCTTGCGAAACAGCTGAAAGCTCGAAGTTCCTCTTCACTTAATTATGCTTCTGCATTCGTTGCTGCTCTAGCTATGCTTCTGCATTTGTTGCTACAAGGCCATAGGATTGCCTGAGTCATTAAGAATAAACAACATCGCACTCCAGCACCAACCCAAGCCCCTAGCCCAACCCAGCCAGCCAGCCAGCCCTGAGGTCTTCTCGGCAGTGGCTGCCAGCCCACCCTCATCCACACCATTAGCAGTGTAGCCTAGATGTAAGTGTACACAAGAATGACCTGTGCTGCTTGCTTTAAAGAGCACATTCCCAAGGCTCTGCAGTGATTCATTATATTAGTAAAATTAAATATATTCCAGGAATCCACTGTGTTTAGCTGGAGCCGGTAGGAATGATGGGAATATGGTAGTTTTCAGATTACCTTTTGATAAATCCTACTCTACAAGTATGTTGGTAAGCTTAGCCTCCATGAGTAGGAAGAATCTTGTTTGACCTTCCTGAGCCCTGCCCCCATTTCATGGCTAACATTAAATGGAATCTGCCACATGAGTGACCATTAAAGAAGATGGTATTTCCAACCTTCAGCTGCCCTAAGGGATGCACTCCTGACTGGGCTGGTAAAGTGAGTGGCAGAAATTCTCTTTATGACCCATTTATCTTCAGCAACTCTGGTGAGTGTCCTACTGCTTTCCCGTCTGGTTCCGGCGCTCTGTGCACCAAGTGGAGAGTGTACGCTGCGTCCTGAGCACAGATGTAGCTTCGCAGAACAGGTCCCCAGGTCCCATTCCAATCAGCGCCCAGCCTTTGCCTCTTGACAGGTGTCCTTCCCCTGCTTATTGCGTGGTGGAGAGGTGGTTTAGGGGGTGATAATTAATTGGGCTTCTCATCCATGGTCAGAAGAATGTCAGTGTCTCTGCTATCGCATTCTCCCAGCTCTACCCAAGGTGATGCTGGCAGGGAAGGGGAAGGTGACAAGGAGCGGGGAAGCATCTTTGGAGCACCTTGTGAGTACCAGACACCACACAGCCCTTTGTTCAGAGCACTGCCTGTGTCAAGGACAAGACACCAAGGCAGGCCAAGCACCATTTCACCAATAAGAAGACTCAAGCTTGGGGGAGGGGCAAAGAGCTTGGCCCAAGTCCCACTTCCAGCAAGGATTCCACCAGACTGGGATTCATGCTCAGGTCTGTCCCATTGAAAATCCTGTGCTCTTAGCTCTCCCACTCTTGGACTTCCCTTACTCCCCTAGCACCCCTAAGCCCCCAAATGAAATCCTTCTCCAGGGCTGTTGTTTGCCACCACCTGCAAACCAGGAGGCTCCGGCTTCTGAAGACCTGCGGGGCTGGGCTTTCTTTAGTAATGGCATCTTCTCATTTGGATTTGGTTTGATTCTTTCTCTTTCTGTCTGGACTAGTAACTATTAAGAGCTAGTTTTGATTATTTAGAAAGCACCATGCAGGGACCCAGTGGGTTGTAATTGGTGAAATGTCTGAACCAAATACCATGTTCCCTGCTGGTGGCTGATTAAAGGATTATTACCATGTTAAAAATAGTCTTTTAGGACTCAGGAGGGTTTTTTTTTTACCATTTAAAAAATTACTATTTTGTTTCTGCTTGGAGAGTGTTTTACATCTTGGGGTTCAATAGAGATTAGACTGGAGCATGTTGGGGGAAAATGTCTCCATGATGTCCTCCTGTACGTGACATTGGGAAACTGGACCATTTCCAGTTATTTATTTATGAGCAGAGAAGTTGGTGATATTACCTTAGCTCACCTCTCCACTTCTCTTGGATGAGATCACCCTTCTCCTCCCATATTTCCCCCTCTTATCCTCCAAAGATCTCCTGGATAATATTAGAATGTTGTTGACTCCCTTCCTGATCTAGAAGTCCTCTTTGAAAGGCTAGGAAAAGAGAAGCATAACATTAGAAGTCATTTAATTTCTTTCATTTAACTTGGTCTAAAGATCAGAGATTCTGAGCAGCCCCTGAGCGACATTGTTAGTGTTGTAATAAAATGAGTACACCTTTCATCTGAGGATCGGAAATGGCTTAACGGGCTCTAATGAAGCCTTCGGGGTTTGACATCCCTAGCTAAAGATGCTGGTCTACCCTGTTTCTGTTGATTCACTGTATATTGCGGAGGTACCTCAGTTTGCTTCCTGTGTATGATGAAGATAGTAGGCCCTGCTTTTTGGCCTGTCTGGGTCTGAAGATTACTGATAACAGGTTTGCCTGGCATCCCTTGCTGACTGCCTATGATTACATGGAAGGCTGGTTCTACTGATATAAGAATAGCGACCGTTCATTGCCTTCTGCATGGTGTACCATGTTGAGTGGTAAGCATGCATATTTAAAACGTCATATCCTTTTATCAACTCAGCATAAAAGCTCCTCTCTCATCTTGTAGGTGAAAAATCTAAGGCATAGAGATAAAAAAATATATATATCCACCATCATACAGCTGATGAGTGGCAAACTCAAGAACCAAACCTGCTACTCGTTTCTTCAAAGTCCACAGCCTTCCCATTATGCAAAAATTGCCCCAGGCTATATTGGAAGGGACCTTCAAGGCTTTCCATTTAATCTTCCAACTCAGCGCAAGATGCTTTGCCTTGTTCTCTTGAGAGAAAATCCTCAAGTTCTCCATGAGCATGTCCTTGGCTGGGGCACTTTTCAGGAGCACATTCTAATTTCTTGCAGATACTGAGTCAAACTCTGCCTTAATTCTGCCCTGTGGAGTGCCATAGAATACCCTATTCCCTTTTTCTTATGTAAAAGCAGTTTGACTTTAGTTAACTCATTCACGTTTTCATTCCTGAATCTAACTTCAGTTTGTAATATTGACCTTTTAGCAAAGGCTCTCAACGCAGGAGACATGAGTCACAGTTCATTTATGAGCTCCTGATCTTTGGGGGAGGGCAAAACTTGATGCTTCTCTTATGTGTTCCCTCCCTGAGCCATGACCCCTACCTATTCCCAACACAACGTGGCTTGCCATTGCTCATCCTCGATGATTTTTTTGGTTTATATCAAGTCACAAGGCAGAGGCAAGATTTTGCAGGACTGGGTCCCTCAACTGACTACCCTATTTCTGTTCACCAGTTCAAGCTGTTCACTAGCTTGCTTACAGGAGTTTTTCAGAATTTTCATTCTTTCTAAACTCTGGGCCTTGGAGGTCAATTAATTACTTGACTTGAACCCTCCCCGCCATATAGAGTTCTCTTCACATGATGTTTTTACAGAAAGTAGGCCTGAGCTCCCTTTCTTTGGACCACTGGTCCTCTTAACTCTGCTTCTCTGAAGATGGAGAGACTGACAAGACTGGCTGGAGGAGGGTAAATAAAAAGCTCTGTGAGCTGATGGCCTTATTTTAACTTTCAGAGCAGATACAGCTAGTTTCCAGTGGCTGGTCTCTGAGATGATTTGAGTGCAGAGGGAGGAGGCAGGAAGATAGATGAGATGGCTTATCAGGCTCATCCTTGCAAACCCGGAACTTAGGAATCCAGAGTGCTCTGTAGAAAAGTCCAGACCCCAGCTCCTACTTCCTGAAGGTCCTGCAGGTTCCTACCCATTGCCACAAGGTCAGGCTGCCTCTCTTTAACCTCCCCTGCTGCTATCTTGCCTGACAGCAACCCATGCAGAGGTAGGTCTGTTCCTTTTTTATTTTTTAACATTTATTTGTGTGTGTGTGTGTGTGTGTGTGTGTGTGTGTGTGTGTGGCCAGCTCAGCCCACCAGGGGGCGGGGCTGGCTGGCATGTGGTGCTGGGGGATCGAACCGTGGTCCCTGTGCTTTGCCGAGCTTGTTCCAAGTAGGTGCTTTAGACCACTGAGCCATCTCTCCAGCCCGGGTCTGTTCCTTTTTGAGGGGACTCTGGGATCCTCTGGTGTTGGCCATGGCAGGGTTTGCTTTGCAGCACCCCTGAAGGGTACAGAGGCAGCTGCATTTCTCATTAGAACCCTCTGTGGTGGGGGCCACAGGAGGTGACTTCTGTGACTCTGTAGGCAGTGTGAGCAGGCCTGCTGGTGGGATCTGCTCTGGTCTCCCACCTCCTGACTCCTTCCCCCACTTCAAAAGCAATCAAACATAGAACAACAGAAAACCCTGTGAGCGCCTTGCGTGTCAGATGACGTTCTGTGCTGACAAAGACTTCATGTGGCAAAAGGAACAATGAGAGCGTTGTGATCCCACCTGATATCTGTGCCCTTGCCCCCAGCCCCCCCTTGCCATCGGCAGCCTGAGTGGCAGCTCCAGTCCCTTCTGAGCTAAGAACAGCCATCAAGGCTCAGATGGGTTGCCTGTGGGGGAGGCAGTTCTGAGAATCCCGTGATTGCTGCTGTGTAATACATTTTCAATTTAAGGAAGGAGTTTACCATAAATATGCAGATCCTTTGAAGCTCCGTTTGCTGGGTCCTGGCTCCGGGCACTGGAGCAGGGTTCTGATTGCTGGAAATCAACATCCTCATGTGCCAGCTTCCCAGCTGGGGGACAGACCTGTGACAGTGGGCCATCTAGGGAGGCTGCTTGGCCTGCAGTCCCCAGACCACCCCAGGAGCCAAGCAGAATTGCCTCTGGTGAGGAAATAGAACAGCAAATCCCAGTAAGGAATGGTGTTTGGGGACTGCTTTGAAGGTGACTGCTAAGTCACTTACTTCTTCTTTTTAATTAAGGAGCTGGGAGCAGGGGAATCGGCATGGATTTTAAAATAGTTGACTCCATCTCTTAGAATGTCATATATATTCTTAGAGCTGAAGATCAGCGAGGCCAACTGTCCTTCCAGAGACCATGCATGTGAGAGCCTCGCTCCTGGATTTGAGAGCCTCACATCCTGCCTGTCTTTGAGCCTCCTCGCCTGCCGCTTCCACTTTCCCCCCAGTCTACTAGAGACAAATACCCGGGGCATGCCAGGCTGTCTCATGGCCACGCAGTACTCCACCCTTGGGTGTCTGTGCCCATCCTGTTGCTCACCCGGTTGATCCTGCTCCTGTCTCCAGCACTCAGCATGGGAAGTCTTTCCTGACACCCTAGCACTCCCATCCCTTGGTCCTCCCTCTGGTGTGATCTCACTGTCATCAGTCCAGGACAAGTGGTCCAGGGAAGGAGGGGCCATGCTGCACAGAGCCCTCCTCTCTAGGGCCTGCAGGTGTGCAGAGGACACATGGGATGTGCCTTCCAGATCTTTAAGGTGCTCAGAGCCAGTGGGGACCTCAGAGCCCCAGGTTCTGAGGGTTTTGTTGTAAGAATCTCCTCGAGGCACTGTTGCCAGTTTATTTAGGAGACATTTCATATGCCAAACCTTCCCACTGGCAGCTGGTATTTAAAAATTTGAAATGCAAGGCCCCTGGAACTACCAGTCTGTTTCTCTTCATTTTCTTCCACTGTCAAGAGCAGTACCCCCATCCCTAGACCTCTCTCCCCCTCATTCATTAAAAGACAATCTCCCCACCCCCACCCCCTCCTGTTCGTTAAAAGGTTTTCTCATACCTACCTTCTCCAGGTAGGAATTGGGCTCTTCTGGAACCTGGGGACAATGTTCTCTGGAGCAGATGAGGGACTTTGGAAGGCTTGAACCCAAGGGGCTGTTCCTGTCTTCCAGCCTCCCTGGTCCCTGTATATCTGTTTTTTGTTTGGTCCCAAGGCACAGGGGCTTCCTGTTTACCAGTTTCAATGGCAGATTCATTGACTGCAGCAGCTTATTCACTCATGAGCCACCAAACAAATTAGAGCTACTTGAATTTTTGAACAGGGGGCTGGCTGCTTGTGAGCAGAGGAGCAGGATTTTTCAAGTGTTGCACTTTAAATATATTTCTTATAGCGTGCCCGATCACGCTTCTGCCTGAGATTTGCCTGGGGAAGTTTGCCAGTTGCCAGCGACTCCTTTCTGAGCCTCTTCAGCCAGCTCATGCCTGGAAGAGCTGGGAGAGGTCGACCTGCTAATTTAGTCTCATGAAGTAGCCTGCATCAGTCAGCTCTGAGGAGAGCCAGGGCTGGCCACCTCAGACATATGAGGGTGGAGGGCGTCGCGAGGGAGAGGAGGTGGGTGGAGCCCAGAGGTGAGTGGGAGCTGTGGGCGGGGGCAGGCAGCATTCAGAGTGGAAGGGCTTCAGGATTTAGGAGTAGAAGGCTCGAGGCTACATCTTGTCTCTCTGCATTTGGTTACTCATTTTCTTCCTCAATAAAATAGAGAAGATGATCATAATAATATCCTCTTCATGGGCATCATAAAATTATTGAGAACACAATGAAACATTGTTTATAGCTGTGCTTTGAGGATTCTACTATATTTGCAAATTTTCGTTGTGTTGTCTCTCCTGGCGATGCATATCGATATATCCATCTTTGTTTGCAATATTCCTAGAAGCGAGCTTCTAGCCTGGCACAGGGCAGAGAGGAGGACAAAGCAGGGGTGATTGAAATGCTCAGGTCACTCCTGCTGTGACCACACAGCCCTGAAAGAGGGCTGCCAGTGCCAGCCTGTGCCAACCAGGCAGGAATTGGTCCTAGCAGCTGGCTGCTTCTGTAAGTTCCCACTGCCTCCTTCCTGCCTCTTTCCATCTCTAGCCATGGTCCTTGCTGCCTCTTCTTTTTCTATTCCCTGATGCTCAGTCCACTTTGCATTGGCTCTGGGTGAGCTTGAAGATGGGAGAACCACAACTCTGGCCATTCCCAGGAGTGTCACCACCCATGGAGGGCCTGGTTAGCTGGTGCTGCTCGGATAAGGGCCGCCAGCACTCCTGAAGCCCAAGGTCCCCCATCTTAGTGAGTAGCTCAGTGGTTGCCTAGAATTAGGAGTGAGGAATTGGGAGATGATAGCTGGTGGATAGAATGTTTGTTTTGGCGATAACAAAAATGATCTAAATTTGATTGTGGTCACGATCGTACAACTTCCAGTATGATGAAATTTACTGAATACATACATTTTAAGTTTATAAGTTGTATGGTATCCCAGTTTTAGTTCAATAAAGCTGTTACTTCTTCTGAAGAATCCCCCATCCTCCTAGAGCGCATTGAGACCCAGGCACACGTTCTCTCCTACCTGTGCTCCTGCATCCAGCGAAGGACAGGAATGAGCCAATCTTGGCTCGGGACTGACAGCTCAGAAGTCACATATGGCACCTCCTGCCCTCCAGCATTCTCCTGACGTCAGTGTCCTGAAGGACAGCGAATTCCTGAAGGACAGTAAATGACCAGTTTCCTTTAGCTTAGAAGGAAGCTTCATTAAAACCATGAGTTCATTTGGCATCTACCACACAGAGCCCAAAGGTTCGTACAGCTGTCTTCCCAAGGTACTTCTAAGCTGGAGGGCTGGACAGATGAAGCCAGGGGCACCCTGACTGTGTTGTGTTCTTTGGCTGTAATTTTCTTATGAGAAATCTTGAGTGCATCTCAGTTCTCTGACAGATTCTCTTCTTGGCAGCTAATTTGAAATACCTTCAACCTTCAAGGAGGCAGAAGAGAGAAGGGCAGACGAATCTTCCTATTTGGGGATTTTGCCATGGTCTCACCACACGGCAGTGTGAGGGTCACCAATTGGGTTGTCCCCAAAATACTTAGGAAAGAGTCTTGGATTGTTGACTACATAAAAAAGAAAAAGAGGGAGTTGGGCTGTAGGCAAAAGGAACCACTGACCATGTTTAGTACTTCATTCCAGAATAGAAAGGGAACCTGATTATGTTTGCAGCCCTACACTTCTGAAACCTTGACCTGGGAGGGAAATCATTCCATTAGAGCTTCTCTCGGGGTAGCATTCGTAGTCAGCGGCAACAGAGGTGGCCAGAGCTCCACTCCTGTCTGAGGTGACTTTGTCCTGAGAGTCTCTGAGCACAGCCAGTGTGGGTTTACTCTGTGACAGGAAGAGCAGCGACCAAATTCCGCATCGCAGCCCAGAGGTTGAGATTAGGGATGGAAGTCAGCAGATCTTGACAAAAAACCAAACAGAGAGGAGCAGACAAGGAAATTGATTTCCATTATTTATGGGTAGTGTACTTGCAAGTTTGATGACTTACTAGAATCTTTTTGCAAACCCCAAATCAATACTTGCAGCATTTTTGCAGACATGCACAAAGCAGGGAAGAAACACACACGCACACACACACACCCCTTGAGTCACCTGACGAGCCTGTCGCAGCGGAGGTCGGATGGGTGATGCTCTGCCCTCTTGCCTGGGCTCTCATGCTGTGAACAAGTGTCCCCTTCACTGTCTGTGTGGCATTTCTGTGCTTTTCCCCCTAATAATACTGACGTTTAAAATGACTCCCAGCCACAGCGCTCCAGTGCTGCCCGGGGTTCCTGAGCGCACCGAGGCTGGGATGTGCTTTAGGTGGCGACGCATGTTCGATCCGCTTCGATCACTTCAGGCATGAGTTTCAGGGCTGTTGTTCAGTGTCAACAAATTAACAGTATATATTAAATGAGATATCTCGAAGCAGAAGCCCACATAAATTAACAAGGTTAGGCTTGATTAGTTGGTGAAAATGTGATCAGAGGCTCACAGGAGGCTTAACCCTGTACTTCCCCTCATATTCCCTAGTGTGTGTGTGTGTGTGTGTGTGTGTGTGTGAGAGAGAGAGAGAGAGAGAGCGCTTTACAGATAGAACTGCTATGAAAAACAAAAACCGTCTGTGCTGAGAGTCGGCCAGGAGGGACCCAGAATGAGCAAACTTACGTGTAAAGTCTTCCCACGTGCCTTCTCTCTCTACACTCTCTGCTCCGTACTCCTGCCTTCCTTTTATCTTACCATGTTCAAGAGCCTCAGGTGCCTCTAGATGCCCCACCTTCCTCCCGCTTTCCTGATGTAAGTAGATCCTACTTCCTACACTCCTACAGCCAGGCAGAATAAAAAAGGTCCTCAAGACCATTACTTTACTTGGCTGCTTGGCTACCCACACGTGCGTCTTCATGAGGAGGAGCTTGTGCTTCAGTGTCTCCGCGCCAGGAAATTCACTACATAAGGGGCAACGTGTTCCATCCCGGAAAGCTCTTATTGCTAGAAGATTCTTCCGTTTATTGGCCAGACATCTTTCTTTTCCTTCTGTCCTCAGTGCTCTTCTGTGGGTGTACACACTGAAAGGGTTGCATCTTCTCCTGACTACCTTCATTTTGTAGGGCTCAGAGAGAGCTGTCTGTGGCAGGTTGGAGAAAGGTCATCCTCAAGTCCCTCACATGGGTCCCAGCATGGCCCAGCTCTCTGACAAATGCTCTTCTTGGCAGATAACTTGAAATACCTTCAGCCTTTGCAGAGACATGGGAGAGAAAGGCAGATTAGTCTTCCAGTTTGGGGACTCGACCATGCCCGCACCACATGGCAGTGTAAGGAATGCCAGTTGGATCATCTCCAGAATACCTAGCAAAGAGTCCCTGAGATTGTTTACTACACCTGTGAGATTTCCTTCATCTTGCACCTAGTCAGCTGTGCTCCTAGTAGCCCCCCACAACCTCCTGGTACAGCCCCTCCCAGGCCTGTTGCTTCAAGCTCTTCCCTACAGCACTTTGGAACTACACCATGTTATAAACACGCCCAGCACTCTCAGGGATTTCTCTCCCAGCTGGAGGTGACTAGGCTGTGTCCTTCTTCTATAACTACATTAGCTGGAGACTGAAAGGAAGTGATTTTCCCAAAAGAATGTTATAATTCAGTAGATATTTGCTGAGCACCCATTAACAGCCAAGCACCATCCTAGGAGCTGGAACTGCAGAGAGTAATTTATTCATGTAAGTCATTAAATACTTACATCCCAATTCTATGTTAGGCATAAGGGATATGATGGAAAGCAAGATGGAGTCTCATCCCTCATGGAATGAATGGGCTTGCGACAAACAATTCTGTGAATAGTTTTAGGGTTACAAATGTGGGGAGTACTACTATGTAGTGAGTCAGGACCTTCCATGAATCCGAGGAAGGAGGCCCGACAAGTCAGGGAGGGTGAGGAGGACCTCCTGAGGGAGGGCCATCCAGACTGAGTCTTGACAGATGAGTGGAAAGGGAGTGTGGCCAACCCCAGCAGTGAGTGTCCAGAGGCCAAGGGGCTTGACGGCAGAGCCAGGGCAACAAGCCAGGACTCCTGCTGCTTTTCTTTTCCACCATGCTAGAATCTCTTTCCTCAGGCTTTATTTAAACGTTCTTTTCTAGACACCTATGTCAGAATCAAAGGCAAGGAAATGCAGAGGGATGTGGACGCTCAGGCAGGACACTTACAGCGAGTACCAATGGGTAAAGAGTAACGAATCGAGTGTTTACCAAATGTTTAACGTCACATCCACAGCCCAGGAAAATCAGTGTCTTGATGGCCGTGTACCATAGTGATCCTATGTGGATTTGAACTTCCCAAATCTATTTTCTTTCATTATATCTCTTGAAGTCTGATCAAGAAGATTAAATAAGATAATGGATATAGCCATCTAGTCCAATACTTGGAATGGCGTAGATGTTCAACAGTATTAGATGTTATAATATTTTTATAGTTTGTCCTTCGGTTATAACAAATGGACAAGAGCAGTTCACTGATGCCAAAAATATGTGTGTTGAGCATCAGTTATGTTCCAGGTCCTCTGCTAATGGCTGATTGATAGAGTAGTGAACAGATAGTGTGTGTAAATCCTCAGCACCAGACACTTTTATACCCTGAGGATGACACGCACTTAGGTTACAACTCAGGCTGTACGGTAACTCCCATCTGTGTGCAGTTGAAGCCACATCTTACAAAACAATGGTTATTTCCGCTATGGGTATTGTGCTTTATTTTACATACAAATTTCACTGTTTAATGCCAGTCTTGACCCATTAAACTGATTTCATAACCCATTAATGGGTTGCCACTCACAGTTTAACGAAACACTACCTTAGACCAACTGAGTCAAAGGTGGTAATAAAGCCCAGCTAGCATGCACTTGAGGCGGACCCAGCTCTCCCTGCACTTGGTTTTGATCTCTTGCTCTTGTTCTATGCCATTGCTATCCTGTGGTGCTGAATTCCCATAGCTCTCTGCTCCCAGGTGTGTGTGGTATGTGTGTGTGTGTGTGTGTGTGTGTGTGTGT
>NW_004524656.1:4318015-4326818 GCF_000260255.1 Octodon degus | reverse complement strand
AACTCTTTGTTCCCAGCTCACCCCTCCCAGCACCATTTGGGAGCTTGCTCGTGAACTAGTCTCCCATGTAAGCTAAATTTCATGATTGGAAGCATTACATTTAAATTAAATATACCTTTGCTTCCATGCCGCATGATCACCCTAGAGGCTGATACTGTAAGTCCTTTTGGCTGGTCTTATATCAAGGTCCGCTGTATACTTTACACCGTGGCTTACAGGTACACAGCATACTATAGAAAATTCAGAACACTAATCCAATCTCAGTTCATCCCTGGGATCTCTGGAAAAGCTCTGGGAGTCACTGTCCTTGTCCACTTGTCAAACTCAGTTCTGTGAACTCCAGAAGCCACTAATACGTTGTCATAAGCATCCTTCCTAGTGCGAATGTCAGCTTAGTATTCTGAACCTAAGGTCTTCGCAGAATGAGCCATCAGTTACGATTCATCCCACTTTGAATGAACTTAGAGAGAAAAGACCTAGAATGTAAAAAATTTAGGTTTTATAGACCTTTAAACTCTGGTCACATCTGTGATTGCCTCAGCTCTTCCCAATAAGGGGAGAAGGGAAGTGGGGTTATCTTTATCTTCTAGGTGGTAAAACTGACTTCGCAAGGCTCCCGTGGTGTGTGCAGGCAGGGTAGACCTCAAGCCCCATCTCCTGACTTCCGATCGGTTGTATTCCTACCTAACACGCAGCAACACTATCTTTGTACTTCCTCGCAGTTTATTGTGGCTAATTGTAAGCTGTCATCTGTGTCATTGCAGTTGCTTTTGAACACATTGTGTAGTATGTCCCCAACTTACGAACAAGTTCCATCCCAGGAGAATGTTTGTACATTTGGTTCTCTTGTGTTTGACAATGTGAATCTTAAAAAGTACATCAGTGAAAGTTCACAACTTGAATATTTCTAAGCTGGGAACTTACTGTACTAAGTTACATTAGCTTTTTGTTACTAAAACAAATACCCTAGGTAATCAATTTACAAAGAGTAAAGGTTTGTTATGGCTAAGATCTTGGAGATTTTATTCTATGATCATTCCTTTGGGCCTGTAGCAGCACATCATAGCAGGAACATGCAGTGGGGGAAAGCCTTTCACCTCCTGGTCATGGCTTGGAGTCCTGCTGTCCTCTTCACGAGCACATCTCCACTGACCTCCCCTGAGGCCCCACCTCTGAAAAGTTTTCATCACCTCCTGATAGTGCCAAGATGAGGAGGCCGCTCCAGTGCCATGAGATGGCATAGTGCAGGCAGTCGCA
Source organism: Octodon degus (assembly GCF_000260255.1). Lineage (NCBI taxonomy): Eukaryota > Metazoa > Chordata > Mammalia > Rodentia > Octodontidae > Octodon > Octodon degus. Next base: position 4,325,561 of record NW_004524656.1, on the reverse strand, counting down.
TTAATGAGAAAGGTCAGAGAGTTAAGTGCCTTACCCAAGGTCATACAGATTATGTGTGCCAGAGGGGGAAGGAAAATGTAGGTCCCTTTGTACCAGACCTCTAGGCAACCACCCTGGGCCTGCCCGGAAACACTGATGTGGCAGTCTTTCGGCTGACTCTGTTCAGGACCCTGTTCACCAACAGACCAGTTCACAGTGATCAGAATGGTGCGTGGGAAGGCCTGGATCTTAAAGTCAAGGTTTCTCACACCTGTCCTAATTTAGCCAGATGACACAGTAACAGTACAATCTGAGTTCAAACGTCAGTTTAATCTGTGTGACCCCTACTAAATATACGATCCTCAGTAAGTTGCTTGACATCTCTGCATCTGTTTCATTTATTCAACAAAAGCTACCATGATTGTACTGACCCTGAGCATTGTTACTGTCGTCTGAAATGTATACATTGTCTACATTTCTCAGGATCGTTATGCAGAATCAGGAAAATTTATGTAAGTAAACCACGTGGCCCAGTGCCCAGAAAGCAAAGAAGATCAATAAATGTTTGCAGAATCTGACTCGGGAACAGAAGGACCTGCCCTGCGCAGGAGTTACGTCAGCCTCCCAGGGAAGCTGCGTGCTGGCAGCGCTGAGTTGCAAAGAACAATCATCTAAATGTACATAAAATACTAAGTGCTGTAGCGCTGTAACATCATCCCAGGATGCCCATGCAGTCAAGGATATAAGGATGTCCCCTGGGGTTTTAAAAATGAATCCCTTTTTACCTACTGGAGAGAGTACCCGGTGGCAAAATGACAGCTCAGTGTTTCTAAGCAGGAGGAGGGACAGGACTTTGAGCTGGCGGCATTTCCAAGGCTTCCCATCAGAGGAAGGACATGTGAGTCCCAGTCCTGACAGTCAGGTGAAGTCCCTGGTCTGCAGGAAAAGGCCTGAGGTTCCTCTGTGACAGCCAGGAAGGACAAAGGCACAGAAGGCGCTAACATGCCAGGGACTGTGCTAAGTCTACTCCCAGAATTAACATCTTGAATCTTAGTAACAAAATAACATAGGAGTTAGGAGTATGTGCGTTGGGGATGGAGAAAACATGCATCTGAGTACTTAATGGCATGTGACTTTGGGGACATTCTTGATTTTGTGAGGACAGAGGGATTTTTAACATCTGTAAAATGAGAAAAGAAAAACCTATTTGTTAATAGGCCTGTGGTAGCTCATGCCTATGATTCCAACGCTTATGGAGGCTGAGGCGGAAGGATCTCTAGTTTGAGTCCAGCCTGGACAACTTTGTAAGATTCTGTCTCAAAATTGGAAAAGAAGAAGAAGGAGGAGGAGGAGGAGGAGGAAGAAGAAGAAGAAGAAGAAAGAAACGAAGGAAAAGTTGGGGACTGGCAATATAATTCATTGCAAAGGCCCTGGGCCTCATCCTCAGAATTGGAAATGAGAGAGAAAAAGAGAAAGGGAAGCAAAGAGAATGAAAGATCTGCTTTGGGTGTGAGACTTGCTGGGGTGAAGTGAGATGATCCGTGCAGTGTTTCGGGTGCGTCCACAGTCAGCTGGACACTGTATCAGGCTCTAAAGATGAAGGAACAGGCAGGACCGGTCCGGTGCCTGTCCCTGCGAAGCTTATTGTGCTGCAAGGCAGACAGGCAGTGAGCAGTGCCACATCACACACGTTTTGAAGGAAAAGAATATGGTTTTGGGAGAAGTTTGTCTTTGGAAGAGAAAACAGCTTCTGGAAGGAAATAATCTTAGAGCTGAGGCCTAAAGGACACACAGGTGAAAACGAGCTCAAGGTGGGTGAACTTTTTTTGTGAAGGCCCAGAGAGTACATATTTAGGGTTTGTAGTCCACATGCCAGTCGAACTGTGCTGTTACAGACGCGAGCAGTCACAGGCGCTGTACATGTGAGTAGGCCTGCCTGCAACCCAGGAAAGCGTATTTCCAGAAAAGAAGATTTGAACTGTGGACCACAGTAGCAGGAAAGGGCTAGGGCCGGAGGGGCACGGGGAAAGAAAAACTCCAGACAGACATGGCATGGAAGGCACAAAGGCCTGGCAGAGGGGGTCTTGATGCTCTTGAGGGTGGGAAGAAGGCGCACATGACCAGAGTGAGTAGCCGAAATGAGGGTGGAGAGTAGGCAGAGAGTGGGCCTCGCAGGGCCTTGTAGACCGTATAAGGATTGCTTTTGGTTTCCTTGACCTCAAAATGAAAAAGGACTATAGAGGGATTTTTTTTTTTTTTTTTTGCTTTTTTATCTTTTTTAATTTTAAAGAGGGGAAAACAAAACAATACAGGATTTCAAACCAAGATGACAGGAAATTAACAACAGTTATTGTATTGCATAATGTTGTCTTCAAAATAGTTGTTCCAATTACAAGATATAGGCACGCAAAGTTGATGAAACAACATAAGCACAAACTGAGGAACTGTAGGGTTTCTGAGCAGAGGCTGGGCTGACGGGGATGAGGGAGACTTTGTGGTTATGGCTGGCTGCTGCTGTGTGAGTGAGTGAGGAACAGAGCAAGGAGGTGCAGAGCAGATCCTTGTCCTCAGGAAGTTCAGTGAGAACTTGGATGAAGGAAGAGGCTGCGTGTCCTCAGGCAGCAGTGCAAGCCTTGTGCCTCCAGGTGACACACTGCCAGCACCATGGGGAACCAGCGAAGTAAAATACCCACTTCGTTTAAGGACACCTTTGGTCCTCAGGGCCCGGAATGAGCACTTCCCACAGTGACCGGCTTGCTGATGCCAGCCTGGGCCGTATAGCGGACCAGATGCCCGTGCCTGACACCCGTTCATTGACATAGTCACCTTTCAGAAGACTGCGGAACTCCTACTGAAACCGTGGAGCCCATTTGCTGCAGCTCCCTTGGCTCCAGTGACGCCTTTCCTAGCCTTCCTGCCAGCCGCTCCAACCAGTGGTCTTAAACTGCTCTTTCCAGGATGGAGTCTCAGAGACAGTTGTCTTACTAGAAGCCAAAAAATGACTCTTCACAGGGAGAAACGAAACACTGTGAAAGGTAAGTGAATCTACAGGGGGCAGAACTGCAGGCAAGCAGCCCCACACATTGTAGTCACCTAGGGTGGTACTGTATCCCAGAATGGGGCAACTGGCTTTGTAATGGTATCGTCACATTTTAAGGTAAAATACCCACTTCATTTAAGGAGCGAGAGGGTTATACTCATATCAAAAGGAGTTTTGGAAATATATATAATTGAAATCTCTGAAGTTTGGTACTTACAGGAACAAGGTAAATATATAGATCTGCGTCCCTTGGGGGTATAGGATGGGCGATGCTTTTTATGCACGGGCAAGTGCATAGTCATATTTACGTAAATTTTCATGTTTGGCTAAGCACTTCTGTCATAGAATGTGTCATCCAGCAGTATCCAAATCTGTAGTTAGAAAGACCATCTATATGGTTTTTTTTCCGTAAGTTTATTGAGAAACAAATAGCAATGAGACAGTTTCAAATCAAATTGGTATGACAGTTTCAATAATTAACACATTGCATACTCTCTTCCTAGTGGTTATTTGCTGTACAAGATGCGGACATGATATCCTATTTACAAACACTATTACAACAAATCCCTCTATTCATTAAGAGACTGTAACTATGTATCAGGGCCCGGAATGAGCGCTTCCCACAGTGACCGGCTTGTTGATGCCAGCCTAACCATTTTGAATACACAGATACAAAATGGACTTTCATCTGTATCCCCTTTTTTGTTTAGTTCCATCATTTGAATATTATAGGTGTGTTAACTCAGCAAAATATTCTAAAAGAGTCCAGTAGTCCATAATAGTATTGGGTCTTCCGCTTGACTGGCAGTATCAGAAATTGTTGACCTGAGTCCTCTATAGCTCATCATAACACCGTGGCTTTACTTCTTATACTTCGTTTTTATACTTTTCTGCTGGATGGTTAAGACCAAGGTAAAGCAGGACCTATACAACAAGAGTTGTAGCTTTTGGGTCTCATAAGGTCAGTGAAATCCCCTCAGGATTTATCCTGAGATCCTGTACCTCAGATTGTACAACCTTTGTCAGTGTCAGCCATGTGGATGAGCCACGGCCATTGCTTGGCCAGTGTGCTCTCTGTGAAAGCCTGAGAGAATGTTTTCTTTCCATGTGACTCTCCTTAGGCACACTCTACATCATCGATCTATGTGTTTTAGACATCATCATTCCAACAAAGCAGCACGTCAGGCTTGTGTTAAATCCTGGTTTTTCTGCTTACCGGCTCTGTGACTTGGAATAGTTAACTTAGCTGGACTTGGCTTTCCCTCCTGGCAGTGAGACCGCTATGCACAAGCTTCTGGTGTCTGGCCTGGAGCCTGGTTGCACAGTGAGCATCTGAGGCACTGGCACCAGCCTCCCGCCTAGTGAGAGCCCATTCGACATATCTTACCAGCTCTGTTCCTTAACATCTTGCCAGTGTGGTGGGAATGTTTACACCACAGAAATTGGCAGATGCTGTAAGTCAGGGTCTCTTTGTCTGGGATCACCAATCTTTAATCATTTCCTAGTTCACCCCAGGTAGGTACTCAATCATTATTAATTGCTACACTATAGAGTTTCTCTTTCTGCCCTACTGTAATCTAGCCAACCTCAGAATCCAGCTGACTCCAGCACGAATTGTAGGGCTCTACCCCTGAAGCTTCTGACTTAGCCCACTTAAGGTGAGGCTGGATAATTTCTAATGCTGATCCTGCCAGTCTGGACACCAAACTTGGAGACACTGACCTAATCTGTCTAATAAACTTAAGTCCACAGTGCAGAGTCCGTTGGAGGACACAGAAGAGATTGTTCCTTCTGTCTCAGGCAGTAGCACTGTGAAGAGTGACGGTAGCTTGCCCATCTGCCATCTCCTTTAATCTTTTTAACAATTCTCTGGCTATCATTACTATTTTAATCCTCATATTACAGATGGAGGAAACTGAGGCTTGGGGCGGTTCATTAACTTACTCATTGGTCCTAGGCAGAAAAGTCAAGTGGAAACCCAAATGCTCCAACTCTATGGCTGTCACGTGGTTGGCACAGGTTGTACTGAGCTCAAGGGTGAGCAGAGGCTGAAATTCTGAACCTTCAGGCCCAGCCGTGCGCTGGCAGCACTCTATTATCTCAGAGAGTTAATTTTTTCTAACTTGCATTGAGATGCTACGGAGGCTCGTAGGGACCACGTCCGAATGCTTATTGTCTTTGCCCTTCAGTGCATCCCTGGAGCCTCTAAGCAAGTTCAAAGGCAGAGCAAGAGAGAGACAGAAACTGAGAACACCAAGCAGAGACATTATTTGAAGTGACCTCGAGCCAGCACTTGCGAGTGTGTAGAAGCAGCTTACAAAACAGCTGTTCCTGCAGGAGGTTTGGGGGGCAGGTGTCAGGACGGAGCAAAGGGATTTGGCTGCTAGCAAAGGCACAGATTGTCAGTGATGAGAGAGCTGGATCTCCTGCTCACCCCTGGCATGTGTGTGGCATCGAAGGTGCCCAGTGGGTGGGGCAATTAGCCTGTATCCCAGGGCGCCTGGCTCTGCCTCTCCCCTTTCTTCCCACTGCCTTTTTGCAATTAGATTGCTCTGGGTAATCGCTGCCAAGCCACTTTGTTAGATCTGATGGGTTTATTAATTTCTTGGGGGCTAATAGGAGGGTGGGTGGGAGATTCATTTCCCAACTGGAGCATGGGGGCTAATTAGCGTCTTTGCCAGGTCCCCAGAGGTGATGAGTGGGAGGGTGCATTGCCCAGGCTGTTGGATCTGGCTCTGGATAAATCATCCCTATCCTTGGCTTTCAGCGGGGACCTAGTTCATGGCTTGAGTCAGATGAGAGAGCCTGGGGCTGGAGCCTCTTACAGCAGTGGCTGGTGAGCACCGAAGCCTTAGGGAGCAGTGGGGGTGGGAGAGTAGGCAGGGAGAGCTGAGGTCTTACTGGCCCTGCTGGTCTGGGGTGATAATATAGGATTCAAAAGAATTCAGTTCTGTACCAAAAATTCAAATGCTGACGTCTAGCCCAGTTTTGGTTTTTTTTTTGCTTCTGTCCAAAGATAGCCTTTCTCAGCCTGGGAGATCACAGAGAGCCAATTTTGCCTATTTTCAAGGCAGGGAAATTGAACCTGAAGGCAGGGAACCTTGAGACAGGTTCCTGCTGGCTATGGAGTGCCAAGACCAAGCAGGAGAAAGCTGTGTATCTGGAGTTTGTCCTGCCTGGCTGAGGCCCAGGGAAGCCACGTCTTGCCTAGCATGGCCTCTTGGGTGGGGGGTACATCAACGTCCCATCCCTAAGAGACTGGCAGAAACAGGAAGGATCATGGATTTAGGAACCAGATAGCTCTGGCTTTCAGCCTGTGCCAGGTCTACCAGCTGTGTGACTTTAGGCAAGTCGTTAAACCTGTCGAGCCTCAATCTCTCCAGAAATAAAATAGAAACCTTGTACCTACACCAAAGAGTCATGGAAGAATTCAAAGAGGTGACATAACTAAATCGAACACAGCAGAGGTCAGTAACTATTACCGTTTCTCTCTTCATTTGGGACTCTAGAAGCGTATCTTGCATCCTGCCCTCCTTGCCCCTGCAGAGAGACAATGACATGGCCTGGCTGGTCCCTTGGAGAGACAGTAGGAACTCATCTGCTTTCTTCCCTTGCCTGCCCAATAACAGCTCTGCCGACAGAAGATGATGGCTTGCCCTGCTTCTCGGCCACTCTGGGCATAAACAAGACTGCCGTTTTCATTACAAGACACACAGGCTACTGGGAAAACACTTAGGGAAGTGAAAATATTCAGAGAACACTGGAAGGTGAAGACGAGGTGGCCATGCTAGCTTCCAGCTCCGGCTTCTCGGCTGATGGGCCATGTGACCTCACACAAGTTCAATGGGCTGTCTTACTTGAGTCTCAGATTCTTGATCCCTAAATAGGGCTTGCTACTTGGATATGAGTGAGGCACTGTTTCCAAACTCAAAGGTGACAGCAGTATGTGTAGAGCCAGTGTGCTCCTGCAGAGGTGCAGACAGCTGCTACCACTTGCAGGTGGCTCCGCACACAGGCATGGAGGGCAGCCTTTGGTCATTGGCCACGTCCCCTTTGCCAGACGAAGGCCCCTCCCATGGCCTGAGGCTCCTAGTGTAACTGAAGACCCCAAGAGCTCCGCTGATGGTCCAGGTGGTCCTGGGCTAACCCTGACCCCTCCATCCTCTACCTTGTCCATACTGTGAATGCAAGAAGCTGGCTCCCACTCCCTGGGACCTGGCTCTTTTGCCCCATGGAGCAGGGGTGATAGCCAAGGGTGAGCCACATCTGTACTGTGGTTGCATCCAGAAGAGAGTCTAGAGCCCCCTTGTCAGAAACAGCCACGTGGCACCCATGGAACCCTTGGAGTTCTTCACAAAGGGGCTGCTTGTGCCTGGAGACACATAGGAGAGGTGGCTGTGTGAGTCTCATGGGGTTTACAGCCATCTGGAAGCTGCCTCAATGGCTGCCCACCTAGACGCTCAGCAGAAGCCATTTGCTGGAAAGTCAGCTACCAGAACTATATCAGGAATTACATATATATATATA
>NW_004524656.1:4310627-4317915 GCF_000260255.1 Octodon degus | reverse complement strand
ATATAACATACATTTATATAGTATATACTTAGCTATACAAAGGATTCCACTGGGAAAAATGATCTCACAGTGAACTGCTATTGGATGTAGGCTTAGGTAACTTCCTGAATGGGGAACTAATTTAAGTTGTGGATTTTCGTTTCCCCGGGATGTCTCTCAGACACTGGGCTAGTCACCAGGAATATATGGCACACTTAAAAATTTTTTGAGAGGCTAGATCTCATGTCTAAGCGCCACAAAATAAAAATGAAATGAAAGGCAGAAACAGGAAAATGAGACAAAAGAGAAGCAGGAAGAAAAATAACATTTGTTGAGTGCCAGGTTGAGCTCATCCTCACAATGACCCAAAGAAGTTCCTTTTATTGTTCCCACTCTGCAGATGAAGAAGCAAACCCGTGAGTTTAGAAACTCTCCTGCGCTTGCGTGGTGACTCTGGGTGCCCAGGTCTGGGGAGAAAATCTAGGGTCACACTGGCCATCTGTGATGTCAGTTGGCTGTGATAGAAGTGGGGGGGATGCTAATCCCATTTACAGGTGAGACTGGTGGGCTTAGGTACCTTCTGTAAATTATCAGAGCAAGCAAGTGTATCAAGCAGAAGTAGTTTCTGGGGCTGGGGAGATAGCAGTCTAAGCACCTGCCTGGCAAGCACAAGGACCCAGGTTTGATCCCTAGTACCGCATGCTGTGCCGGCCCTGTGCTGTGCTGGCCACTGAAACCAGGTGTGGTGGTGCACGCCTGTAATCCCAGCCTGAGGAGGCGGAGACAGGAGGATCACTATGAGTTTGAGCTGCATAGCAAGACCCTGTACCAAATACATAAATTAATTTTTTTTTAAAGGAGGTAGGACTTGGATCTTCCTTCTTTTAGATTATTCATCATTCATTCATTCATTCATTCATTCATTCATTCATTCATTCAGTTTAACCATTCAGGGAACACTGATTTTTAAAATTTGTTATTTTATAGTACATGTTTACCTCTTCTGCAGGAAATTGGTAGACACACATGACACATCTTAATTCATTCTCCCTCTCTTCTCTCCAACTCTCGGTCCTCTTAGCAGACATTTGTTAAAAGCCAAGTGTGTGCCAGTTCCCTCCAGTATAACCATTCTTGTTCATCATTAGATGGTGAGGATTACTGAAGACAAAACAATTATAAGAGCACGATAGCTTGTCCCTGCCTGGAAATAATGTGATTTCCTGTATCTCACTCCTCTCTAGGCAAGACGACTTCCCTGAAGCACATTCCATTTTTTCCCTTTTTCCTCTCCCAAGTCTTTACTCCTTCTTTCTGATACCTCAACAGTCCCTCCCTTTTCCCAATTCCATAACTCTGAATACAATCCCTCTGCCCTGGTTCAGCCCCTCCTTCCTGTGGCATACGCGAAGCCTGGCAGAGGCAGGGCCCTGGCCTCTGGGCTCTGGCAACTCCAGGAGGCCGGTAGCTGAAGAGGCTCCTTCCTGTGTCTTCCCAATCCTTTCCCGTGTCTCCTCAGATTGGCCAGTGGCATGTGGCAGAAGGCCTCAGCATGGACAGCCGCCTCTACGCCTCAAACATCTCTGACAGCCTGTTCAACACCACCCTGGTTGTCACCACCATCCTGGTAAGAGGGGTCTCCCAAGCCTCCCAGCTGCAGCTGCTTAGGGTGCTTCCAAGAGTGCTAAGAGCTCGCAGGCTCCCGGGGAACAGAACACAGGAGTGCTAATCACAGGACGGGCTAATTTATGGCAGTGTAATCACACACAAGTTGCTGTTTCATATGGAAATGATATTTGATGAACTCCCAGGCAGCTGAGGAAGAGTGATGGGGTAGAAAGAGTCCACAGTTTGTCGATGCCTCTTTCAGGGGTTCCTAGATAGCCAAGGGACCTTCCCATAATGGTGGGGTGCTGAATCCAGTACCCTGGGGGCACTCTCCCAGCAACTCCCCTTGCTTGGGGCCTGTTGAACTTAAGATGAGCCCCCCCTCCCCCAATGGGTACCTCCAAGTGGGTGTCTGTGGGTTTCAGTGGCCTCTCTTCACTTCCAGATGGTGCAAAGAGAGATCTTGATGAAACCTAGGGCAAAGGACCATCTGCCTTTTTACTTCGTTGAGTTTTCCCCAATAATTACCAAATTAACCCCTCACTTCTGCCATGTGCCCGGTCTGGTGCTTAATCATCGAAACCAAGGATGAGTAAGAGTCAGGCTGTATCCAAGAGGCTATAATTTAGCAGATGAAATAAGTCAAGTGCATGCACAGCCAGTGTCTTATTTGTCCCCCTCCCCGAAGACCTAATGTTTTCAAAGATTTGTCAATGAAACCAACTGCGTGAATTAAGCAATAATAATTGGGTTTTATTCTCCCCTCCCCTTTTTGGCTAGTCAAAAGTGTATGTCCCTGCCCGACACAGCTTCTTGTCAGCAGGAAATAGCCAGTGTTGTCACAGTACTGCAGCCCAAAGCAGAGACTGCACCGTAAAGCAGACTCAGCCTTAGCCCTGCTAAGCGTGCAAGGCCTGCACACGTCTCTGTTTCTTTTAAGCTTTTTGAAATGGTAAAAAGACCTCTCAGGGACCTCTGTCATGACCTTCATAAGCTCCTGGGGCCCAGGAACCTTGGGTTGGGATTATTGATCTACTATAAACAAAGTGGAATAAAAGCCAAGAGGGAGACACAAAGGTAGAGCTGTGTGTACAGAGGAGAGGGAGGTTCCAGCCCACACAGGTCAGAAAGGCCTGAAGGAAAAATATTTCTAAGTCAGTCAAAAAAGCCTGAGTCAGAAAGGCAGGAACAACTGGAGAGGTGAAAGTGAATGAGGGAGAGTGTTGTTAGGTGTGTAGGAAATGCTGAGAAGTGGAAGCTTTCCTCAGAAATAGGCGCTGGTAGGGAAAGGGAGAAAGGTAAGCCGGAAAGCAGGCCGGTCGTGCTCCGGAATTTGAGTGCCGTTCATTCGGCGGGCAGTGGGTCACTGAATACTTTCATTGATCCATCCAGTGAACGTTTATTGGGTACTGCTCTGTACTTGGCACCCTCTAGGCACCCCACATACCTCAGTGAACCAAGTCCCAAATCCCTGCTTGTGGGAGATGGCATTCCAGTGATGGAATGAAAGAAATAATTTTAAAAAATCAGTATAGTTTGGATGTCCCTTATCTAAGATGCTTGGGACTGAAAGTGTTTCAAACTGCATATTTTTTTTTTTCAGGTTGGGGGATTTTTCCACAAACTTTACTAGATTAGCATTCTTAATTCAAAAATGCAAAGTCTGAAACACATGACTGTGTGATATCAACATTCAAAAGGTTTCTAGTTTGGCAGTGTTTACAATTTTGGAGTTTCGAATTTAGGGCTGTTGGACCCATCCCCAGATGATGAATTATAAGGTCGTAAAGCTGAAGGACAAAAGATAGAGCTGGGAGCTGGGGAAGTGGGGTTTGGGGTACTGAGCAGTAAAGTGGTGCTGAGAGCTAGGTGATCTGATGAGGTGTGCAGAGACCTCATGCGGGTGAGAAGTTGCCTGGGCAGGAGGCTGGGGCAGAAGCAGCAGTGGGAGCGAAGGTCAGAGCAGCGGGTCCAGCTCCCAGAGGCTTTGGTCTCTCCCCATCTCAGCTCCAGCCTTAGTTTCTCTGAACAGTGAGAAATTTGAGGAAGGTTAGTGGGCGGTGGTATTCCCATTCCAACTGAGAGCCCAAGCTGGTCTGTCCTTGCTGAGCTAGAGGGTGTGGGGGTTCAGTGTGGCTGCTGGGATATTCATCCTGCTGTCTTTTTTTTTTTTTTTTTTTTTTTTAGTGTATTTAGTACAGAGTTTACAGGGTCTCACTACATAGGTCAAACTCATAGTGATTCTCCTGTTTTCAGCCTCCCAAGCACTGGGATGACAGGCACACGCCACCACACCCAGTGTTCTCAACGCGCCCTGGGGGTGGGACCCGCAATGCATGGCACCTCACGGCGCACAGAGGATTGAACCCTGGCTATTGTGCTCTGCCTAAGCAGGCGCTTTAGTCTGCTGAGCTGTCTGGCCGGCTCTTCTTCCTGAAGTCTTTTGACCCGACCTCTGAAAAGCTTCTGTTCCCTTCTGTCTATTCACGGCCCATACCCCATCCAGAAGCAGCCCCCGTGGGCCCCTGCCCTCAGGTGCCAGTGCTGTCCTCACAGCTTCCTTCCCCGCTGTGCTGTCTGCCCTTCTCAGCTGAAATCAGAATTGTCCTGTGAGTTCCCTCCTCCTGCCTGTCCTCAGGACTAGCCCACCTCAGCCGGCTCCACATGCAGCTCGGGATCTGTGTCACCTCCTGCCTTGGTGTGTGCTCTTCCTTCCACCTGGAATGCCCTTCCCTAAATTCCTTCCTGTTTCCTGCTGGAAAGGAGGCAGACACTGCATAGCCTCAGATGTCTGTTCAGACGTCCTGTCCTGCAGGGAGCCCTCCCTTGCCAGGTTCCTGTGTTCTCCAGCTGTAACCTTTCTGGAACCCTTCTGATGGGACACAACTTCTTGGAAGGGCAGTAGTCTGAATTTCTCCTTCCATAACAAGAGCGCCTCTTAAGATGTGGGTGCCTGACCCAAATAGGAGCTCAGTGATTAGAATCTGAGTGGATGAATTCCTTCCTAGAGAACTTGGGAAGTTTAAGGAGCTTCTTAAAAGCCAGGAAGACCTGAGGAGGGAGAAGAGGGACTTGTTGGGTTGTACTTCCTGCCTCTCGGGGGTCTGGGAATCTGACTGTCCTTGGAGCTTCCGTATAGTCCCTACAGCTGCACCGAGACCACTGGGCCCTGCTTCCAGACTGGCAGTCACTCTGATCTGCAGGAGCATGTACCTGTGTGTGTTCACACACTCCCACACCCATGTGTGGGTGCGCAAGGGGCGTGGCCCTTAGCAGGACAGGACAACTCCTGTATGAGGTGCTATTTAGCAAAACAGCACAACTCAAGACAAGATCGGCATTGGTTCTTTCCTTCTACACGCATGCCTGTGTTTCAGAGATAGCTGACAGGAATCAGTAACTCTTACCAGGAAGATGATCCTAATTCAGTCCCTGGGTGGCCATTTGTGGGTTTTCCCTTGTAAGTGGTAATCCTGAATGATTTATCCTTTAAAGCTCCACACATAGCTGTGTTGTCTCTTATTCTTGCCAGGGTACACTTGGGACGTGTGAATGATTTATTGGTTAATACCAGCAAGCGTACGGATGCGTCTCGGCTCCCATTCCCCACACACCTCTTCTGTGGCAGGTTCCACATTATTGCTGCACTGTTACCCGAGGCACTCCTTACACCATCACCACAGGACAGCTGTCGGCCCCCCCCATACTTCCCAAAGTGAGCCCCAATCTTACAGACTTCGGCTTTTCAATGTGTCTCCTCCTTTCAAGATCAGCCCTGTGGATACTTACTTTGAGCATGTCAGTAAATTTTAAATTCACTCTAGAGTAGAGAGTATTTAGGGAAGAGTTTTATGATACCCGTTAGGATACTTAAGGATACCTTGGTCCTGGGATGGGAGTCCTCAGCCAAGCCCTGTCTGTAGTATTGTGTTTTGTTCTTAGTCACACAATCCACAAGCACTTACTTTTGGAGCTGGGCAGGGTGACCAGGGAAGGGGAGGGTTAGCCCCAGGCCCTGCCTACACTGTGCCTGGGAACTGCACTCAGCTGCGCAGGGGAAGGCGTTGCAGGGTATGCAGGACCCCTGGCCATAGCTCAGGGGTGTTCAGAGCAGCAGGTCAGCATGAGAGGAGATGAGATGACTTCAAGGACAGCAGTGCGTTAGGTCAGGTAGAAAATGGGGAGGAGAGAAGGCTGGCTGTCCATTGCTGTGACAGTGGGCCTGATCACACGTCAAAGCTCCCCGTCACCTTCAGCTCAGAGATCATGTTCCCTGTCACGCAGCAGCCTGCCTCCCACCTTCCCAATGCAGCACACTCATAGAGTCCCCCCGCCATCCTGTGTCATGCCCTCTGCTATGCCTGGCCCTCTAGCTCCACCCCCTCCCAGGCAGAAGCTCCAATCCAGCTCAAACTCAGCAGCTCAGCATTTAAGAGCTTCCCCCTTAGCTTCTAGAATCATCTCCACCATGATGCTAACCCATCTTCCCCCAGACCTGTCCTCAGGTCTGGTTGTCTCCGCCATCCCTGCTTCCGGCTGCCAATCTGCATTTGTCCTGTCTTCCGCTGAGCTCAGATCTTGTCTCCATCTGTTTGCTCCGTGCTTTCTGCCCAACCTTCTCCCACACCTTCTCCCTTCAGCCCTGCCCCACCTGTGGGCCCGCCTCCTCTGTGTCATTGGTGTCTGTGCTCTGCACTGTTCCCCCAGGTCCCTTCCTAGCCTCACACACGCTGGGCTCTGTGTCCATCTCTGTTTCATGGACCCTGCTCCTCCCACTGCCACCTTCTTTCTGCCCTCTCTGGCCTCTCCTTTCGCAGGGATTCCTTGCTGCCTAGCTACAGCTGTGCCCTGGTGTCTCCCTTCCTAAACAGCGCTGCTGCCTTCACCCCGCTGCCCTTCAGCTCTGTTCCATGTTAGCAGATCATGGGATCAGGACCAGCTAGACCCATAGGGTCCCGTCATGTTTGTGGAAGGGCCCTGCAGCCAGCACCAGGGGAGCCCTGCCTTAGAGGAGTTGGGTGGAGGGCGATCTGCATTGCTGCGCCGCCTGTTCCATCTCCCAGCTTCTGCAGATGCTGGCGGGTGTCATCTCTCCTGGTCCTCGCAGGGCTGGCCACCCCCGCTGTTGCAGACCCCTCAGAAGGTGGCCTGACCTGGGACTCAGCTACCCTCTCACAGCCCCACTGGTCTCTGCAATGATGGCTTCTCTCCTCCTTCCCACTCCTGTCCTGTGTACACATTCCCATGTATCCCTGGACACACTGCACCTCTCTGCTCTCAAAGATCGGATCCTCCACACACGTGGGATCCTATGGTCCTTTTCTGTCCTGTCTCAACTCTTACCCCAGTGAGGTCACCCGTTCTATACCTCCTGCCTTTGCCTCTGTTAGGAGGCCTCCTAGGCCCTCTTTCCCTTCTAAGCTTGTCTCACACATTAAGCCCCTTGCCGGTGACTTTCTCCTCCTGGAGAGCCTGCTACCATGCCAAATCCACCATGCTCCAAACCTTTGTCCCTCCCAAGTCATGGTGAGGAAGATGCCATTCTCCTGCGCCTACCCAAGTTCCAAGGCTCTGCAGCCCTGTCCTTGCACCCACCCAGCCAGCCAGCCAGCCAGCCAGCCTCCCCTGCCCTGTGTCTCCTGCATCCTTTGGCTCTTTCCAGTCCAGACTGAGCCACTTGCAGCTACGCTAAGTGTCACCC
>NW_004524656.1:4304145-4310267 GCF_000260255.1 Octodon degus | reverse complement strand
TATATAATTTGCAGTCACCTCATCCTGGCACTGAGGCCTACATGGGCCCTAACCCCTAACTTATCATTTTAAGCTCTCCTCCCTTACCACCCAATCTCCAAGTAGAGAAGCTAAGGGGGGATGTGAGTGGGTCTCCTTCTGACCTGGGATTATGCCCCATCATGCCTTTCTCCTGACCCTTATGCCCTTAAGTGCTACCTCTTTCATCTGTCAGTATCGTTCTGTCCTCCAGAGCCCAATGTGGCTCCCACCTCCTCTTAGCCTTCCCTGGACAGTTTGCCACCTTCCCTCTTCCTGGTATTCTGGCTTGGGTTATGGAGGTTCATGTCATGTTCTTATTGTAATCATCCTAATGTCCCCTATCCCCTATATTTCCCAGCAGAAGGTCTAGGCATTAAGCAAAAGGAAGAGAGAGAGTAAGAGAAGGGATGGAAGGGTGTGATGACCTTGAACGGTTATTTGACCTTGTCCATGGGGGATGCCATTGAGTGTTGCTGGTAAGAGAAGCAGAGGAAGGAGTGCTTTGAAGAGTGGGTGAAGGGAAGGCAGCCCCATTACACGAACCCCATCTTGTCCCCAACTTTCACACCCCAATGGGCCCTCCCTATCCTATGTGGCAAGATGCCAGAGCTAAGATGAGAATGACAGCTGCCCAGTTTTGCTGCAGGAAAACCCGTACTTAATGCTGAAGGGGAACCACCAGGAGATGGAAGGCAATGACCGCTACGAAGGCTTCTGCGTGGACATGCTCAAGGAGCTGGCTGAGATCCTCCGGTTCAACTACAAGATACGCCTGGTCGGGGATGGTGTGTACGGTGTGCCGGAGGCCAATGGCACCTGGACGGGCATGGTCGGGGAGCTGATTGCTCGGGTAAGAGTAGGCATGATCTGCATGTGGATGGGTGGGGGGCGATGGAAGGGTGTACGGTTGTGCTGCGTGTTCATTGAGGCTTGCAGTGACGCGCTCTCTCATTCATACCTCTTTCATTCATTTGTCCCTTTATTTCATAAAACTAGGGAGCTGGCATGGAGCCAGGCACTGGGGCTGTGATAAATGAGACCCCTGAGACCCCTGCCCCGTGGCCCTCCCAGTCCTGCCCTGGAATAAACCATTGGCTTGGCTTGGACCCATTACCATGGATGCAGGAGTGTAGCTTCTGTTTTTGGATAATCCAGATGCTTTATTAAATTTATTCTGATGGTTTTGCTGCTCACCACCACCACCACCCTGCACCGGCAGAGCTTGGACGGGCCTGGGAAGGTAGACAACATCTACATCCACTGTCTTTGATACTTGAGAGACACTGTCAAGGGATACATGATTAAATAACAGGGGAAAGGGATGACTGTCAGAGGCACTGGTTACAGTGGTGGTTACTTTGTTACTTCCTGTACCTCCCGCTGCTGTCACTGCTGTCCTTCTATAGACTGAGGGTCAAGGTGCTCTTGGATGCGCTGCAGGTTTCCAGGGTGTATGTGGAGACTTGATTGAAATGCAGGTGAGCATCTGAGAATGTCAGTCTTCCGTCAGGTTAGAACAAAGGTGTAGAAAGTTCTTCTAGAGGGAAATCTCTTGTTTTCTTTGTACACACTATTACCAACTGCAAAAATTAATTAAATCCTCACTAATTCACTGTCCGTGTTTCGCCAGCTTAGTTCTGATGATTGGAACAGGTGATGGAGTTGCTGCGTGGAGAGCGCAGGCTTGGTCCTTTGTGTGGCCTTGCACTAGCCTCCTTCTCCATGTGCCCTCAAGGGCAGAGGAGCAGAGGGGCTCCGGCGGCCTCCCAGCCTCCTGATGTACACAGAGCTTTCCAAGCATGGTCCCTAATCCTCTGGCCACTTGTTATCCCCCCTCCTTATAAATGAGCAGTCTGAGGCTCACAGAGCTTAATGGCTTGTCCAGAGTCATGCAGTTAATATGAGACAAGGCTGGGATTGAAGCCCAGATCCCTTTATTTCTTGAATTGCAATCACATGCTGTGTAATGATGTTTAGGTTAACAACGACCTGCGTATATGACAGTGGTTTCGTAGATTGCATTGCCTAGGGATGCTATTGCCGTCTTACTTTGTGTGCATACACTCTGCCCCACAGCAGCACCGCCCTCCAACTCATTTTTCGGAACATATCCTCATTGTTCAGCAACCTCTGACGATAAGATGATTTTAATGCCTTCTATGTACCAAATTTGGAATTTGAGATAACATTCTAAAATCCCAGTCTTTGAGAATACAAATAGTAGTTGGAGTTTAAATGAGCATTCCCTGACAGTGCGCTGGAAAAGGCTCTGCATAGAGGAGAGCAGTGGGAGAGATGTTGGAGAGCTGAGGAGGGAGGATGTATAGGGGCTTCCCAGTGGCCCATATGGCATCTGCGTGACACTGAGGGGGTAAAATAGCAAGCCTTGTGCATGGAATTGCAAAGTGTGTGGGGTGACCAGCGTCCAAAGGGGGCTGGCTCAGAAGGAGGGCCTGCTTGCAAAGGAGGCTGCAAATGCAGCTGGTAAGTCAACAGGAGGCCTAGGGAACCTGGGAAGGACCTGGCAGCTGGTAGGGTCAGGGTCAAGGCTGCAGTAGGGGCCCCTTGTTGTCTGAGACTGGAGCACACCTCATGGTGCCGCATGCACTTCTGGAGAAAAGGATCTGCTGCTTTTCTCTGTGTCCCAGTCTCCTCCTACAGCACTCTTCCTGGTGGGGTCCCACCATGAAGGCTCAGCTAGGAAGTTAGCCACAGGAATCGGAACTGCCAGGCATTCCTTATCTTATCACCACTAGGTCACCTTGAGCCTGGTTCTCCAGTACGCACTGGCTGCCTGGTGCCTGGTAGGGTGACTTTAGGGATGGTGGAGTCAGTGCACAGTCATGTCCTTATTAGCCCCCTAATGAGCTGTGACAGGGGCTGGCAGGAGAGGGAAAGGAGCCCAGGACTCAAGGACATGCAGTTACATACTGAGTGACTTGGGCAATCAGACAAGGATGTTAAAATTCACCCCCAGCTCATCTTTCAAGCAAAACCATGGCTGCCTTGATCTCAGAGCTCATTAGAACTTGGAGATATGGTACTAATTAACTGATTAATAACTACTTATTGAATGTTTTCTATTCTTCTAGAGTTAAATGGGGGAAAAGTAAACATGGACCCTGTTCTCAGGACTTTTTCATCCTAGGAAGCAGGACAGTAATGATTGTATTTATATGCAGTTACAAACTCTGTTATGTGCAAAAGTGGCAGAGTGTAGGAGTTACTAGAGCATAGAGTGAGAGGGTCCCTTCTGGAGAGGTGAACCCTGAGGAGGGAAGGCTTCCCTTCAGAAGAGGATGGTTGGGCTGCTTTCTGCAAAGTGGGTAGGAGCTACCTGGGCAAGAGGGAACAGCCTGTCACACTGAAGCCTGTACAAGCACCACTGGGGTTGGCCCTGGCAGGTATGTGATGCCCCAGCTTCCCTTGGTGAGACTTCAATATCTGCCAAAGTGTTTCTCTAGGACTATCATGGTCCTGGGCCTGGATCCATCCTCTAGGACCCATTCTCTAGGCTGTGCTAGAAACTTCTCGCAGAGTAATAGTGGAGGGGCCCTCATGAGACAGTGGGAGTGGCTGAATGTCCACAGTGGACAAGGCTTTAGAGGTCAACACATTGAAGTCTTCCCCTTATGCAGATGAGGAATTGGAGACTCAGAGGGGCTAAATGACCTGACACAGTTCATGAGCTGTAAGTTCAGTTTGGGTCTGCCGACTTCAGGACTCATGACCTGAGAGAACATGAATCCTGACTTTAAACAGACCTAGGCTAACATATCAATGTGGCACGCACTAGCTGCATGTTCTTAGGCAAATTATTCCATCCTTCCTGCCTGTCCACTCAAGGCTGCATTGTTCAACTGCAGATAACTTTTTGTAAAGACTTCAAGTGATAGTCACACACAACAGGGTATTTGGCACTAGGGAAGTGTAAGAATTGTCTTGAGTTGGACTTCCTGGAAAACAGGTCAAGGCCAAAGTTTACACGCTAAGGCAGGGTTAGCAATCCAAAGGAGATGTGTGAAGAGAATGATTGGCAAGGGGCAGAGCACGTGAGCAACAGTGTGTTAGGTGCTGCCCCGAAAGATGTACCAAGCACATCTGATTATTCAGTCTGCAGAGGCCCAATGAAATGATTGGCTTGCCTTGCGGTCCACAGCATGGAAGGAGACTTGTATCTGTGAGTTGCTTCTCGTATTGGCTGAATTTCATGCTTCAGGGCATCGCTTTCTCACTCTTCTGAGCCATGCAGCATAATCCTCTGGTACTTTCCAAAACATTGGGGCCCAAGGCAACAAGGACAGGGCTGGAAGTACAAGGATGATCCTGAAGGTAAATTCAGTGGGTGGGTATAGCTGCACCCTGCCTGGCCTGGACAAACCCAACCAGTGATCAAGTCCTGCACATGCTCACATCCTAGCAGAAGCGAGATAAGGCAACATGACAGGTTAGCGAGAACAAATACAGCGGGTCGGGCCAGCTACAAGGATGAGGTGTCATGATGACACAACCCCAGCCACCCCAGGGACAGAGCCTGCTGAGCCCTCCCTGCAGTGAGCATGGAGTCTTTTCTCCTTGGCTTGATGGAAAACAGTTGGTGCTGAACCATCTTCCCATGGGGTTACTTGGCCTGTTGAGAGGAAATCCTCCCATCCTAGCAAACCCAAAGATTAAAACAAGCTGGCATGGTCCACAAGTGACCATTGTCAAGCCCTTTCAGATATATCAGGCTATTCTCAGTGTCCCTCTTCTTGTTTATGGTTCTATGTTCTGCAAAGAATAAAATGAAGTCAATAGCTGTCAGCGAAAACCACTGTTGGCGTTGCACTGGGGCAATTCTGAGTTGTCTTCTTAGGGGCCCAGGAGCCAGAGCCAGGCTCAGGCGGCTCCTTGGGGGCCTCATTCAGGTGGCACATGTGGCACTTAGGAGTGGAGAGGATGTGCCAGTGTGGGCATGCTCAGGGCTCTCTCTCCCTGGGTCCATTGGATAGAGCCAGGACAGTGCAGCTGAGACTGTAGCAACAGGGATAAGGGCTTGATGTCAAGGAGAACCACCACCGAGGGGCTTGGAGCTGACCACCAGATCTCTGCTTTGGAGAGTTTCAAGAAAATCACAGCTGCTTGTATGTCAGAGTAACATGAAGTCAAGAGAGGCACAGGGCTGTCCTAAGGGAAAGGCCTTGCGCTTTAATCTGTTATGATCCGCACACTGTTGGGAGGGACAGATCCACAGGAGTCCTGGAAGAGCACCCATGCCTGTTCCCCACATGCACATAAAGACCATCAGGGCAAACCTTTGGTGTAAGCCACTTTCCCGTGTAAGGGAGGAGGGTAGGTGGGCCAAAGCAAGTGAATTCACGTGAAAGGGGCCAGGTGGGCACCCATTCCCTCCTGGGGCTGTGTCTGAGTAAGGGAGAGGAGGACAGCTGCTTGGGAGGCTCAGATTGGGATTCACTTTGTTCTGGTCACAATGGCACTGCTTGGGGGAAAGGAAAGCACATCCAGGAGGTGGAGGCCCCAGCCAGCTTCACAGCTCACGACAGAGTAAGCTCCATAATAGTAGTGGGCTATCCATAGGACCGGCAATGTCAGAAGCTGAATTCATGCACCTACAATATTTAAATGACAATAGAATACCCATCTCTGACAAAACTAAACAAAAAAGGGGATACAAACGAAGGACCATTTTGTATCTGTATATTCAAAATAGGATAGATATACAGCTACGTTCTCTTAATTCAATGAGAAGAAAGATTTGTACTAACAGTGTTTGTGGACAGAATATCATGTCTGCATCTTGTACTATGAATAACTACTACGAAGACAATATGCAATGCATTAATTACTGAAACTGTCCTACTAATCAGTTTTGAAACTGTCTCATTTCTATTTGTTTCTCAATAAATTTAAAAAAAAAAAACAGTACAAGTTCTCATATGTCCTGTGTCCCAAATTTTCTGATCAAGGGGATTATGGGGCCAAAGAGGAAAGTGATCGATGATGTAGAGTGTACCTAAGGAGAGTCGCATGGAGCGAAAACATTCTCTCAGGCTTTCACAGAGAGCACATTGGCCAAGCAATGGCCGTGACTCATCCACATG
>NW_004524656.1:4275597-4303908 GCF_000260255.1 Octodon degus | reverse complement strand
CTTGGACATCAAATGGCTCGTACCAATGACATTTTGATGAATTAAGTGTAAACGAAGCTGAAATGCTTCATTCCATTTCCCCTCCTGGGAAGGGAACTTGCCAGAGACCTGGTGGGGTGGCTGTCTCTGGCCTCAATCCACTGGGAAAGTTGTCCAGAGATATTTTGCTGAACTAAAAAAAATTAAAACTAGTCCCCTGGGATCACTTTCCACCTTGAAGCCAGAGACTATTTTAACTACAAATAGGTCATAGAATTCTATTCAGTTTTCTTTAAAGGAAAGTAACGATCCAGGACCCAACTCTCTGCACATGTGACACTCAGGGAGGGCTTTCCTTTCTCGTGGAAGCTTAGCTTCTGAAATGTATGGAGAAGAAAGGGGTTTCAGCAATGTATTCATTCATTCCTCCATCAAAGTGCCTGCCTTCTGACAAGCACCATTTCATGTGAAGAGTTTCCTACAAGGAGTTCAAGATCTACTGAAAGAGACAGACAGGTAAACCAGAAATTACTATGAAGTGAAACGCATGCTGTAGTAATAATAGTTACAATGAAGAAGAGGGAGGAGGAGGAGGAGGAGGAGGAGGAGAAGGAAAAGCCTCTCCTGCTGCAGCTGTTGGTGCTGCTGCTGCTGAAATATCTGATACTTTTTAAGTGTTTCCTATGGGCCAGGAACTGGTGTGAGCACTTGGTTTCAGTTAACCAAATCCTTACAACAACCAAACATTGCAGAGGAGGAAGCAAAGTCCAGAGAAGTTAAAGAACCCATTGAGTGCTGGTGAGATGGCTCAGTGGTCTAAAGCACCTACTCAGAACAAGCTTAGCAAAGCACAGGGACCGCGGTTCAATCCCCCAGCACCACATGCCAGCCAGCCCCGCCCCCTGGTGGGCTGAACTGGCCACACACACACTAAATAAATAAATAAATAAATAAATAAATAAATGAACCCATTGAAAGTCACGTGTGTGGTGAGTAGCTGACACAGATCAGCTAGAGATAAGAACAGGATATGGTACCCAGCGAGGGAAGGGCTCCCCGGAAACTCACACGTGAGCCGAGTGCGTGCGGAAGTCACCCCTTGTCTGGAGTTTTGCTTTCTCTGATTTTAGTTACCCCTAGTAAATCATGGTCTGAAAATATAAGATGGAAAATTCCAGGAGGAAGCTATTCATAAGTTTTAATTTGTGTGCCCTTGGGGGGTGGCATGATAAAATCCTGCACAGTACTGATTCATCCGCACGGGCTGTGAATGATCTCTTTCTCTAGTATCTTCACAGTGTTTCCTACTCACTGTTAGTCACTTAACAACTGGGTAGGTTGACTGCCTAGTGTGGCAATGTTTATATGCCAGTAATTTTTATTTTATTTAATAATGGCCCACAGTGTGAAGAGTAATGATGCTGGCAGTGCAGATATGCCAAAGAGAAACTACAGTGTGCTTTATTAAGTGAAAAGGTGAAACATTTTAATAAACAAAAACAATATTGAATGCTGTGGTTAGAATTAAATTCTCTGTCCATGAAACTGTGAAGAAGGAAAAGAAAATTGTGCTAGTTTTGCTTTTTCACCTCAGACTGCGAAAGGTATGGCCATGGTTCATGATAAGTACTTACTTTAAGTGAAAAGGCGTTAGATTGTAGGTTTCAATATTAGGTACTGTTACAGGGGTGTCCACTGGGTGTCTTGTGATGTAGCCACAATGGGTAGAGAGGCAAACAGTAGTGAGGATCCATGAATCGGTATTCTGGATGGGGCAGTGGGTGCTGAAATACAGTATGGGAATCGGCAGGAGAAGGTGCAGAGGGAATAGGGCTTTGGGCAGGGACCAGCCATGTGGGGATCCGTGTGCTTGGAGGCTGTGAAGACTGTCCAGGAGGCAGTGGGGCTCACGAAGAGCAGCTTTGTCATCTGCTTTATTAAAAAAGGAGAGTGCAGAGTGGACTTTGCTTCCCTGAGGTTACTCTGACAAGTTGGATTGGAGGCAGGAAGACCAGAAGTGGGTTTAGGCATTCATTACTCATTAGGGATCTGTGAGGATGGGATGGGCTTGAATTAAGACAGTGGCAGCAAGGGTGCCTGCGAAACCATTGACGTCTTCAGGTCCTGCTGAGTTGGGGGAGCTTCCCTTTGATGTAGACTTATTCCCTCTGAGGCAGGGTTAAGGTCATCCTGCCTCGCAGTGGTGGGAGAATGAGCTGTTGAGCACTCTGTGAAGTCCTTCCTTGACAGGCTTTCCCTTCCCAAGGGACATGTGCCAAGTGTGACCTCTGCTTACAACCCCTGAGACCTGGAGAGGGAGGAAGTCTATCCAGTCTGGTGTGCTGCTCACAAGCATGGTCGCTCAGAGTAAAGAGATCAGAGCCCTGAACTGTGTCTTGGGCCACAGCTGCCCTCACTCTTCTTCTTTTAATAGTCCCTCCCTTCACAACACTGTCTCATTTTGAGTTCTCTGAAGATTCTTTTTGGTCACTCAGTTCTTTTAGCCACCTGATAAAAAGCCAATAAGAGCAATCCCACAAGTGCAGTGCCTCTCCTTTCTTCTGAGATGACCAGATAGGCTTCCATCCCAGTCCTGAGCCCGCCTGTCTGCCTCCCACTCCTGGGGGGAAGCTTACTCCCTAGAAAATGACACTGGGGCTTCTGAGTAGCAGCCTGCCATTGGTGTGGGTACCTTCGCCCCTTACCTGGCTGTTGCCAGCTTGCAGTGGAGGGCACCATCCTGGACTTCTGGACCTCCTTCCCTTGCTATTGTCAGGGATCAGAATAGGGACTGTTTCTCCTCCAGATGTTGGCTATAGCACTTCACAGCTCCAAGCTGAGTCACAAGGAGGGATCAGAGTAGAACAGGCAAGGAATGGTAGCTCCTGCCATGGCCAGACAGCAGATCGAGCTCTCTGATCTGTTTCCTGCACTCCTACAGCACCATGCAGCAGGGATCAGTACCCCACAATAACCCTCCATGAAGACACAGATAAGTTCAGACACATAGCACATAGAGTCCAGATTCACCGCCTGTTCAGACCCCAATCTCATGTTCTTCCTGCTGTACCAGAGGGATATAGCTAGATGGTGGCTGTCACAGAGAACAGTTCTGACCAAGTTTTCCTCTTCTCTGCATCTGCTCGCTAAGAAAATGGAGAGGAAAAAAGAGCTGATCCAGCCCAATAGTAATAAGCAGGGTGGCTCTGAGCTGCCAGTTTGAGAGGGGCACTTGGATGACACGTAGGTTCTCAACCCCTTTATTGGGAAGGTGGATGTCATTATGATCACCTTCTTTTGAAAGACTAAGGAACCAGAACTCTGAGTAGCTAACTCCTGGAAATGCTAGGACTTTAAGCCCAGGTCCATTTTTTTTGGGAATTCTCCAACTGGAAGCCCAGACCTACACTGACGGAAATTACTTTCACATAAGGTCATGTGGAATAAATGTTCCTCTAGAAATATCAAAGTATGGATCAGAGCAGGAGGCAGACATGACCTCTGAATGGGGGACCAGAAGGTTGGACTCTTATTGGAAGGCTGGCAACCTTGTGAGGGAAAGCAAACTATTTTAACACCTAACTCGGTACCTGAAGTGCAGGAACATATGAATAAATGATGCTATGAATCATACAGCATAAGGCACTGCGCACTAAATAGCCCTTGCATAATTCTAGGGAGAGCTTCATTTAGCAAGATTTTTATCAACACCGTTTAGAAACCAGGCCTTCCATTCATAGTCAGGAACAGTGGCTTAACACCTACTGTGTGTCAGTCACCGTCCCAGGGGTGAAGGACAAATCAGACTTGGTTCTGATTTTGGAAGCTTATAGGGGAGATGCTGTGGAGATAGCAGAAGCAGAGACAGGTACAAGCAAGCCAGCAGAGCCTTGCATAGAACAGGATTAGGAGCAGCACTATAATGCCACCTGTGAATGTGTGTGGCTGAACTCATCTCCTATTATGAAGCAGGCTGAGTCTGGTCCTTCCCCAGCGTCGCAGAATAGGAGGCCCAGTGAAGGCCAGCAGCATATTCAGGAACAGACCTGAGTCCTCCCTGCCCATCCATAGATGCTTGCGGTGGATATTTTTCCACCAAAGTTATGGGCAAGGGGAGTCTTGAAGGGCTTGGAGCTCAGTGAGGTCCAAATCTTTCTTCACAGCTTCAGACTGGGAGCTCCTCCAAACCCCAGGGCTGTCCGGAGCAGCCTGGGAAGCTTATTAACAGATTCACTCTTTGGGAACTCTTTCCACCTTCCCCACTGAGTGCTAGCTGTTGAGAGGAGTATGGGTTCTGTAAAAGAAATTAGAATGGGTTAATTAAGGCACCGGAAAGCCCTCTAAGGGACTGGCTTGTTGGTAAGCAGAAGAGAGAAGCAGTTGGGAACTGATTTGGGTCAGCGGCAGGCAAGGGAGCGCTGGACAGCAGCATCTTAATGTATTTTAAGAATGCCCTGGTCTCAGCCCTACCTGTACAACAGTGGAGAGGCTGTTCCCTGCAGAGTTTACTAGGCACCAGTGTGTGCCTTATGGGGCTCCAGTTAAGCAAACAGGGATCCCCTCTTCTGCAAGGCTTAGGTCCTCACTCCTCAAAGGATATTTCCTTTTCCACCCCATTTTAGAAATTTGCCTTCACATTATTCCTCATGTCTGAGTTTCTCTGGTTGCCGACCCCAGTTATTTTTTTTAAAGTAATTTTATTGAGAAACAAATAGCAATGAGACAGTTTCAAAACCAGTTAGTAGGACAGTTTCAGTAATTAATATTTTGCATATTGTTGTCTTCGTAGTGGTTATGCATAGTACAAGATGCAGACATGATACCCTGCCTACAAACATTATTAGAACAAATCTTTCTATTCACTGAATTAAGAGAAAGTATAAATATCTATATCTATTTTGAATATACAGATACAAAATGGTCCTTCATTGTATCCCCTTTTTTGTTTATTTTTTTCAGAGAAGAGTATTCCATTGTCATTTAAATACTGTAGGTGCATGAATTCAGCAAAATATTCCAATATAGTCCAATAGTCCATAATAGTAGTGGGTTTTCTGTAGGACTGGCAATGTCAGAAGTTGTTGACTTGAGCCTTTTACAGCTCAGCATATTAATATGGCTTTACTTCTTATACTTTGTTTTTATACTTTTCCATGCTGCTGGATGGTTTAAGGCCAATATAAAGCAAGACCTATATAAGTAATGTAACTTTGTATCTGACTGTGTCACTCAAATCCCCTCAGGATTTATGCTAAAACCCTGTACCGCAGTTTGTAGATCCTTTGTCAGTATCAGCCATGTGGATGAGTCACAGCCATTGCTTGACCAGTGTGCTCTCTGTGAAGGCCTGAGAGAAAGTTTTCTCTCCATGTGACCCTCCTTAGGCACACTCTACATCATCAATCACTTTCCTCTGTGGCCCCATCATCTCCTTGATGAGAAAATTTGGGACACAACTGAGTTACATGATGTTACATTACAGGTTCTCTTATGTCCTGAGTCCTCACTGACTTTGTAAGGCCAGGGCCAAAGTGTTGGCTGTCCTTGCAGCCCCTCTTTGTCTCCAATTTTTCGACCCCACTTCTTTCCATCCTCTTTTCCCCAAGAATAAGATCCTATTTTCGAACCCAGGCCTCTGACCTTACTAATCCTGCTGAAAAATTTTCTGTCCTTAGCCAGCATTGCCTGTCCCAAGATGCACTGGCTGAACACTGGTTGAGGTTTCCAGTTGAAGAAGACGCAGTTTCTGCTTCCACAGAGTTCGCATTCTACACGCATAGATCTTCCACAAATAGTTGTGTGGGCTATATGTTGCTCAAGGAACGTGGCCCGAAACCCAGGCTCACTCTGCTCCCCAAGCTTGCGCTTCGGTGGGGGATCTTCTCCAGCCACCTGCGGTAGATTTTCTTCCCGCAAAGATGCTTCACCTTGCCAGCCCATATGCCCAGAAGTCTGCTGGGAGAGTTGATTTTCCTTATTCCTACAATGGCCCTTCTTCTACTAGGAATGAGGCCCAGTGTACAAAAATAAAACGAAGCCATAGCATGAGGTATATGAAAAATGGAAACATGTTCTAAATTCTCCTGGAGCATAGAGAAGAAAGGAAGTCAGTCAGCTGGAGGGAGCCAGGCAAGGCTTCTGAGCAGAGCTAATGAAAATTATAGTTATTGTTTATTGAGTACCTACTCTCTGGAAGACATTTATTATGCATCATTTTCTCTCTGTGCAACAATCTTACAAGATAAATATTATTATTCACTTTTTATAACAATGATGCAGAGGTTAATTTTGACTTCCCAGAGAAGCAACTTAGACCACACAGCTAACTAGTGATTCATCTGGGATTCAAAGCCAAGGCCATTCAACATCAAAGCACATGGTCACTGTAACCCACCATGGTGCTCCAAGGGAAAGAGCAGTCAGGTTTGACTTCGGTAAACAGGCAGAAATTGACAAACAAGGGCTGGGGAGATAGCTCAGCAGCATAAGCACCTACCTGGCAAGCACAGGGTCCTGAGTTTGATCTCCAGCACAAAAAACAAACAAACCAGAATTGACAAGCAAGAGGAAGGAAGGAGTTGCAGACAGAGGAAACTATGTGTTGGTTGAAATGCAGGATTCATTTAAAGAAAGTGAACAAGGCAGTGTGGCTGCCTAGGAGGTTGAAGGGGCATCAGTGGCTTCAGTCTGCCTTCTGAAGAGGCAGACCCAGCCCAGCTTGTGAAGATTATCCTAGGCCCTGGTAAGGCGCTGAGACTGCAGACTGCATGGTAAGGGAATGGAGGGTCCCTGGAATTTTTTAAGCAGGGAAGTGATATGATACCATCTTTGATATTGAAATAAACTTTGTGGCAGTTGTTCTCAGAGTGTGGCCCTAACAGCAGCATCACTTAAAACTTGTGAGAGATTTAACATCTGGAGCCCCATCCAGACTTACTTATCAGAAACTCTGGGAAGAGAGGCAGCAATTCAACAGGCCCTGCAGGTGGTGCTGACACTTGCTCAAATTTGAGAACCACTGGTCACCCTCGGAGCCAGAGAATCACTGGTCCCTAATCCAGCATGAGTTTGAGAACTCCTGGTGCTTAAGACATTCAGTAGGTTAGTGGGGTAGGAAAGAACTGAAAGCAAAAAGGTCAGTGTTGTGGCTACTTGAGTGATGGCCATGGCAGTAAGAGTTGAGTAGTGGCAATAGGTTAAACAGGCATTTCCAATAAAATGGGTGGGCCTTGATTATTGAATGGGGACAGAGCAGGAAAGGGAAGGGCAGGGGAAGGAAGGGAAGGGACAATTCCAGGCTGACTTCTGGTCTATTTTGGATGACAAAGAGTAGCTTTAGATAACAGAGATGAGGACTAGATGATGTGGGTACAGTAAGTTGTTAAGCTGGGCATGCGAAGCCAACAAGAGGACAGAGCAGAGTCTGAGCTCCAATCGGAAGTTTGTCAGCAACAGGTACTGGTGAAACGGGAGGACCACGTTCCCTTGTCCTCACTGGTGCAGCCCTCCCGCCCTTCCCTCTGTCCTTCGAGCATACATCTTTCTTTGTCAGTTAGGAGCAGCGTACACTTGACAAGTCACTGAGCCTTGTGGACACCCATTGTCTACATCCTCCAAAAGGAAATGATAATATCCGCCCCTGGGTTATTGTCAGAAACTGATGAAATAGGACGTCCCTACTGTACCCATGCTGTCTACACTCTCAGGAACTGAGCTCTTTTCTTCTTCACTCTCCACAGAAGACTGCCTACACCGCCTCTCCTGGCCTCAGGCCCCAAACTCAGGCACATGGGCACACATGTCTGCTGCAGCTGTGGGATGCTCTTACCCAGACCCAGCTTCTTCCCACTCCTAGACTGACCTGGGTCACTGTCCCCTCACCGCACCATGTCTGGGGACTCAACAGTATAATTTATTAATGCAGAGTTGATGCACTGTGTGTCTACTCTTCACCCTGTCGTGGGGAGGCCAGCAGCGTCCAGGCTTACATGCAATGCTGGTGACCTGTGCCGCACCATTTCTGTCTCTTTTATTCTTCTTGCCCTCTACAGGTACAGGGGACATAAAGAGCAAAACTCCCTTCCAGGGGCTGGGAGTGTCTGAGCTACATCTTGTCAGATTTCCAGTTCATGGCAGTGGTATAAAGTCCATTTGTTTCAGGCTTACAGAAATACATCTTGAATTGGAAGTCAAGGCCTGTGCTGGAATTCAAATTAGCAGAACCTTCCTGGGCTACCATTTGTTTAACTTTTGAATTAGCATAAACATTTCCCAATACCCTGCCATCATTTCCCTTCAATCTGGAAGAACTAATCAAGAACCCACCAGGCCCTGTGTCTCCATGGCTTGCCCCTCCCTCTTGAGGCTCTGTCCCAACTGCCCTGCCTTGAGCCTTTGGGCAGAGCATGCCCAGCCACAGCATGTGGCCTTCATAATTGCCCCTCCTTCTGTCAGATGCCTTTTTCCCCAAGCCTCCAATTATCTATGTCTGTTACTTCCTTCAAGAAGTGTTTTCCTCAGCTACGCTACGAGAGTTATTCCCTCTCCCAGTCACTTTCTGCCATGTCACCCTGTTTCACTGTTTTCAAGGAAATTATTACCAGGAAAAATAATTTTGCTTATTATGGGACAGTTTGTTTATTGTCTGTCTCCTCTCACTAGAGTGCAAGTTCCCCAAGGTCAGGAAATATGTCTGTCTTGTTGATCCCTATCCTGGTCGTCTGGGACAACCCTGACACACAATAGCACTTAGTAATTATGGGTTGGTAGTATTCATGGATGAATATATGGATGCTTGAATGAGTGAATGAATGAGTGAATGAATGAATAGGTGGGTGATGGATGACGGATAGATGAATGTATGGATAGATGGTGGATGAATGGATGGATGGATGGATGGATGGATGGATGGATGATGAATATAAGAATCACTGAATAAATGGGTATATATAGATCAATGGATCTATCAATGGGTTGGTTGACACATGGATGAATAGGATGAATATATGGATGACTGAGTATATGGATGGGTGGATGTATATATGGCCAGATATTTGAATGGAAATGTGGGTGGATGGACCCATTCATTCATCATCCATCCATTCATCCATCATCCATCTATCTGTTTGTCCATCCATTATCCATCCATTGCCCACCTATTCATTCATTCACTCACTGGCTTAACTAAGTCTCTACTCAGCTCCTACCACAGATTCATTTATATTACAACTGCTTTTATAATAATCCCACTCCATAAAGTTTTCTGGCTTATACATATGGGGGAACCTGTCATTACAGCCCTTGACCCTAAAGAACTCACAGTCTAGACAGACAGCCCAATGCTGAGAATCAATTATAGGTTTTCAGATGATACCTTTGACTGATGACAGCATTAACCCAGTTGTGCTGATACATTTTCCAGGTTGGAGCTGCTGGAGGAGGCTGTTTTTGCTGAGGTTGCCTCTCTCAGAAGCCAGGGAGCCCACACACGCTTCCTGCAGTCCCTGCCTCTCCTCCCACTCTGCCTTGCCCACTGCTCATGGCTGGGCCATTGCATGCTCCACCTATCCCAGTTCCCATGGCAGCCAGACCTCAAGCAAGAATGTAAGCAACTAAGAGCTTCTTTCCTCCCCCTCTACAGTGAAAGGGCCTGGGGTCACTTTTCTGCATCCTGCTTTATGCCCCAAGGCATAACTACTGTTCCTTTCACTCCTGAAGTTTTAATGGGCTTAAACTTAAGTCCTCCATATACTCAGTCATCCATATATTCATCCTATCCATCCATCCATCCATCCATCCATCCATCTATCCATCATCCATGTGTCCATCAACCCATTGGCTGATCCACTGATCTACCAACCAATCTATCCATCACATCTACTCATTTATTCAGTGATTCATATATTTATCATCTATCCATCACCCACCTGTTCATTTACTCATTGGCTTAACTAAGTCTCTTCTCAGCTCCTACCACAGATACATTTATATTACAACTGCTTTTTATAATAATCCCACTCCATAAAGTTTTCTGGCTTTATTTTCTTGAGTAGGAGTGTTGGTGGGGAAGGGCCTCAGAAGCCTGGACCTTCTGGGGCAGGGGCCTGGTCTACCCATCTGACCTCTGAGTCACCTCACCCACTTCTCCCATGAGCTGTGCTCAATGCCCTGTGGTTCTCATTGTGACCTTTTGCCTGTTCCTTGGATGGAAATTGACCTTCAGAGACTAATGGGACAGTACCTGCCAGATAGGGTCAACAATTCCTCTACAAATACTGTCTGATTTAATCTTGAAACACCCTTAAAGATGAAGTATGCCTGCTTTCCAATTTAAAAGTTGGAAAAAGTAAGGCTCGGAGGTTAAGCCATGTCTTGTGGCTGTGGAAGCTGGCAGAATTAGGATTCACACTTGGATTGGTCCGCAGCCTGTTCCTCTAATTACTGAGCAGCACTGCCCAGAGCGTAGAACGTGTTTCACTCTGCTGGAGGAACCTCTCTCGTGCAGTCCTGCTGCTCTGACTTTCTGTCCTGCCATCACCTTCCTGTGAATAAACCTCTCTGCTTCAACAACCCCACATGTGCCGCTTCCCTCTGTCCTCTGGCCATCCCTCAGCAGAAGGCCTGGTGCCATTCAGGCTTGGCCTCAGTGGTCATTCCCTGTTCCGGGCCAGAACCATGATATGCTCTGGAAGGCTTGTCCGCCGACTGTTTTTCTTGTTGTCCTGTAGCTTTTCAGGAGCACCGGACATGCCGCCATCCATCACCATGAAAGCCAGGCTGGCTCCATTGTGCCAGTGGCAGTGTTGGCAGCCCCAGCAGCAGCCGGCCCAGAGCCCTGCTCTGTGCCACCCTCCCCAGAATGGTGGAATCTCCACTCATCTTCCATAGCCCTCAGACAGGTCTGCTTGCCATGTGAAAAACTACCCCCACCCCCACCAGCTGTGCCTACATTCCCTATTTAGGCAACAAAGGGAAGGCTCAAGTCCTCTGAAAGGACAGCATGGAGTCAGGGCAGTGGAGCTGGACTGCTCAGAGGCGCAGAACCCCGCCAACTCCAGAGAACCCCAGATGGCAGCAGAATAGCAGGCTGGCTGCCAGGCAGGGGCCCTCAGTGGCACATAGGGGTGAGCAGAGCTGGGAGGGCGTGGCCAGCGAGGACAGGAGGTATACAAGCTGTGGTCTGTCTGATCATGAAGCGGTGTCAGTTAGAGCAGGCCAGGGAGACGGTTTTGGCCTCTGAGAAGCCCAGCAGGCAGGGTGGCATGGCCCCAAGAAAAGGCAGCTCCGGCATTTGGAAGAATAAGCAGGATGGATGCAGGATCCCAGAATCAGAAGCAGTGTGAAAATAACAGCACACTTTGCAGCACTGAGCAGTGCCTGGTCCTCCTGTATGGTAGCTCGTCGGCTCCCCACAGCATCTCTAGGAAGTAGAAACTGGTGCTGTGTAGACTTTGCTGATGGAAGGACGAGTTCAGAGCAGCTAAGTAACTCATACAGGGTCACACATGGCCTATGACCAGATTCTGGGGGTGGCAGCAAGGTGCCCTGGGACTTGGCCTGGCGTCCACAAGGTAGCATTCCTTCTCTGGGAGCTTCACTGTCTGCTCTGCTCTTCGGACCAGAGGAGGATGCTGGACTTTTCTCCATCCAAATGCAAATACAAATCCAATGGAGAGCCAGATGTTCACTTCATCCCTTCCTATGCTAAAGGCCACCAGACATTTAAGCAGAGGAATCCAGGTAATTCATTGTGCCTGCCGTGAACTGCCTACATGTGTGAGGTCACCAGACAGCACCATTAGTGCCATCCCTGTGACCCCTTGTGCATCTTCCAGGCCATGTGTGTGTGTGTGTGTGTGTGTGTGTGTGTGTGTGTGTGCACGCGCGCACGCTTTGCCACATGCACATACTGAGAGATTGAACCCAGGGCCTTCACACTGACAAATACCCACAGCCCTTTCTTTTCTCATTTTCTTTTTAAATTTTGAGACAGTGTATCACCAAGTTGACCAGACTGGGCTTGAGCTTAAAATCCTCCTGCCTCATCCTTTCAGAGTGCTAGGGTTATGGGTGGGCACCACTGTGCCAAGCTCGTCCAGGCCTTTTAGAGTCAGCAGAATGTTTTGGCACAGGCTTGGTGGGGGCCCTTTTCTTTTCTTAGTTTTTTAAAAGGCTTGTTTATTGAAATAAGACAAAAAAAGTACCCTACCATGAGTCAGCTTGAGAAACTGTCCACAGGGCCTGTGGCAGTCTAGGCACTGTCCATACCAAGATGTAAACCTCTACAGTGCAGGAGAGTTCCCTTGTCCTCACCCCACCCCGTGCTTCCCTCCTTGCGCTCTGCACCTCCCTGTTCCCAGAAGATCCCCAAGTTAATACTACACGGCTCTGTGGCCCCTCATGCTCCTGTGCTCTGCATAGGCTGTTGCTGATCTGAGAGATTGTTTGGGATTCAGACATGACCGGTAATAAATAATTTTGGGGATATGTCTACGGAGGGACACGCAGCTGTGCTGACAAGAAAAGGTAACTCTCTAAAGTAGGCCAGGCAAAGTGACCAGAGGCTGACCAAGATGTCTCAGCTCTCTTCCTCCAGATACTGCAGGGCCACTGGGAAAATGTCCTGCTGCCCTTGACATTGCTTGGACTTGTGCATGCAGCAATCACAAAGGAGGAGGGGGCTAGACACTCTGCGCCTGGGGATTAACTGGGGGGGGGCATTGTTCTCTTTCTGCCTGGTGCAGGGCAGCTCAGGCTGGTCTTGGAGGCAGAACTGGAGCAGAGAGCAGTCATAAGGGCTCACTGACTGGGAGTGAAGTGGCTTCCACAGCGGCCTCTGGAGGTTCTCTGTGGCTGTCAGCGGTGCCCCTGGCAGTGGGTGATACTTTATTTCACCCAACAAAAACAGTCCTAAAAACAGGCCTATGAATCACACCATTCCTAATTACAGAGCTGACAAGTGGGGAGGAAAATGAAAGATAGTACCACGAGCTGGTGGGACTCTCAGCTTGCTAGAGCAGCAGAGACTGCCCGCTGGAGCTTGCCGGAGTGTGTGCCCCAGAGGCTCCGAGAGGCCGGGCACTTCTGGCCCTGGGCTGGGCAGGCAGAAGGATGGCTGGTGAGCCTGGGGCGAGCACTTGCTCAGGACCTCAGGGCTGTACCTGAGCTTGGCCCTGGCGTGTTGGTACCCCATGCTGCTCCCGGACCTGCCCGTGTTTGGGGCCACCAGGAGGGTTGGAAGAACAGCAGACGAGGTGGGCACTGGTGGCAAGCGAGCGCCTTTGAGCACTCAGCCTGCTGGCCACTGCAAAGCCATGTGGGCTAAAGGTGCCATCATGAAAGGGGCATTTGGATCAGAGACGAGACGGTAGCCATGGGGGTGCTGACGAGAAGTGGCCGAGCTCCAGCCTCTCGCAAGTTTGTGGCATAAATTTGTGGCATATGTGTAACCTGCCGTGACCTAAATTCTTCATACGGGCTCTTTTTTACATATGTAACCATTGTGTAACACATGTAATACATACTGATTTTCCAACCATCAGATTTGTTTCAACATTTTCTAAGTCTACATTGATTTTCCTGAAACAATTACCTTTTAAAAATAGACATTGAAGTTAATCCTTTAAGTTGCAACAAACTGTACGTGTAAATGTGTGTGGCATTTCTTGGGTCCCTTACCCTGTCCTGAGTGCTTTTCGTGTGGTCATTCACTGATTCCTCACAGAATATTTGTAAAGGATAGATTATTGCCACACCCATTTCCCAGATGAGGAGACTGAGGCGTAGGGATGTTAAGTAATTTGCCTACAATTACATGGCTGGCAAGGAGAGGAGCTGACCCTAGAGTGTGAGCTCTCAGTCAAAACATGCCACACCAATGTTGTTTCCCTGATTGAGAGCCACTTCAGTTAAACTCCACCTTCTTAGATTCATCCATTCCTTTGTCTGATTGTACCCTTCAACAAATAGTTATTGAGTGCTGACTGTGTACGAGGCCCTAGGGTACACTCAGGGGAGATCCGTGGGTAAGACAGACACGAGGCCCCGGCCTCTCAGCTCCCTCTCCACACCAACAGTGAGTAATCAATGCATTAGCAAGACAATTTTAGATGGTGATGTGTTCTGTAAAGGAAAGAGCCATAATGAGTTAGTGGGGGTCAGGAGGAGGCTCCCCGAGGAGGCTTTTCAGGGGATCTCAGAGCTTGGTGTTCAGGCTGAGGGCTGGGCAGGGGAGGGCAGGGCAGAGCATTTACTGAGAGGAAGGAACAGATGCAAAGATGTCCAGGCAGAGGTGACCCTGGACCCTGGTAGGGCCCACAAGAGACGGCTTTGAGGTCAGCATGGCTGCCAGTGCAGGGAATGTGCTCAGGGTGGGAGTGGATCACAGTGCCTGGTGGGCGGAGGTGAGGGATTGGGATTTTCTTGTTAATAAACTAGGATGTCTCTAGTTTATCTGAGGATGGTATTAAGAAAATCCATACACCTAGACATCTATTTTTCTAAACCTAAGCAAATACATTTATTTCCTTTATTGGTAAATGTGGAACTCAAACTTTAGTGGCATTAAATACGCTTGTGACTGTCACTGATGGTACCATAGTGATGCTGTGAGACCTACCTCTAACTGTCCTTGTTATGTAAAAGTGTCCATATGTCACTATATCAGAAAAACTGTAAAAATATTTTGATAACTATATTTTTATGGAATCATTTAAAAACATTTTCCAAGAAGCGGTTCTACCAGATGTCACCAGACTGCTAGAGGGGTTCATAGCATGAGAGACAGTAATACAGAGGAGGTGGCATACCCTGCTTTAGCTCTTCCAGAGAGCTGCTGACCACGGTGGAGAAAGGGGATCTGACACACTGGCTCTTTCCCTTGTTCCTGGATGGAACCCTCACGATAGTTGTAAGAAGCAGAAATTAGGACCAGCCAAATAGCTCAGTGTATTAAAGTGCCTGCAAGCAGGTGCAGGGGCCAGGGATTCGATCCCTGGGCTTGCCATGCCGGCCCCGCCCCTGGGGCAGGCTGAGACATCGATTGAGACTGGGTGTGGTGGTGCATGCCTGTAATCCCAGCACTTGGGAGGCTGTAAACAGGAGAATCACTACGAGTCCCATCTAGTAGTGAGACCCTGAACACCCTGTAGACCCTTCCCTAAAATACAAAAAAAAAAAAAAAAAGCACAAATTATTGGTCCACTTTAGAGGTCAGGAGACCAAGACAGCTTTGAAGTTATGTGCGCTGCTGGGGAGCTCAGAGCTTGGATTCAGACATGCTGTATGAAGGCAAGAGCCCGTCGGTAAATGAAGCCTGTGACAGGAGGCTAAAGGTGAGCAATATCCAGTCCCCAGCTGGGACCTCTGCGCCCCACAACTTTCTGTAAACGACTTGCCAACCCTTCTCTCCTCACTCCGGCTCTTCCCTAAAACCTGCCCTCAAAGGCCAACAACACAGCCCTGTGCTGAGCTAACTAAATATTTCATGAGGATTTTAATTTAACTCTAAAGAAATTCATCCAACCCTGAGAATAGCCTGTCATCTCAAGAAATAGCACCAGGAAGCACTTGGACCTACGAATGACATTGCCGCCTCCCCAGGAATGCTAATGCTCCTCTGGGTCCGTGCCTCCTGTGGAGATGCTTGGCCAGAGAGCTGGCCAGAGTCCTAGTGGTATGGCTTAGCTTGGCTTGTAAAGGCTCTGGGTGGGGGAGCCCTCTGAACAGGAAGCAGGCCTTCTTAGAGATACAGGGTGGTTGTTGGTGGTGTGTTGGTGTGAGTACCTAAGTAGATGCCACTTGCTAGTCCCTTATCCTCATCTCCATACCCTGCTTCAGAAAGAAGGGAGAAGTGCTAGGCTGACATTCCAGCTCCCCTGTGGACAAGGATGCCAAATATTTCACAGGTGCTCGGTGACCCTAAGAGTTTCTGCATGGCTTTGCCCACAGTGGGTGGAGTGGGCAGACAGCCTACCTCAAGTGGCAGGAGAACAGATGTGCGTGTGCTGAGCCTTGTTATTGTGAAGTTTAGAGGATGATGCCTGCCAAAGCACACGGGAGCCAGGAGTGGGTGTGAGCATCCCAGGCCCTCTGATCCCATGGCCTTGCAGATCTGTGACCCCAGTGCGTCACAGCAGGTTCCCTGGGTAACTCCATAGGTGGGGGTGGAGAAGGGAGGGAGAAAGGCTTGCAGCAGGAAGACCAATCCAAAAACAAGTGAACAGATAATCTAATTTGAAATAGGTTGAGATGCAGATGTGGGCTGGAAAGGAGCTGGAAGCAGCCTGTTCTTCTGCTGGCCTGTGGCTCAGGCTGTGCTCCCACCTCTGTTCCTTCCCGGGTGCCGTGCGGTGTGAGACCGCTGTGCTGACAGCTGCCCCAAAGGAGGAAGGTGAGGCTTGCATCTTTCTTAGCCTTGGACGCCCTGGGTGGCGCTGTCCAAGGTACTTAAGGGAACAGCGTTGAGAACGGGCAAGGGGAGAGCGCGCCCTCTAGGAGGGAAACGGGGACTTAAGGTTTTTCTGAAGCTGGAAACTAAAGACTTGCTCATGCCTGACCAGAATCTGGTTTTAGCTTCCAGCTTTCTGACGGCCTGCGTAAACCTTCTGTTAGAATAGCCTCGTTCTGTCGCCTACAAAGGGCTTGAAGGCGGGCCGTGTTTACCAGCTTCCCCTCCTCGCCCTGCACTTTCGGCTGCACTGGTTGCTCCCTAGGGATTTGCTATGTGCCCACCTCCGGGAGGTCACTGGGGACTGCCCAGCACTAAGAAAGCAAAGGCGCAGTCCCGGAAATCGGCACGGGCAGCTTTGCATTTGGCTGCCTCCAGGTCCTCGCTGTGTCCTCTGGTGCTCTTTTCTCTGGGCCTGTTTCTTGGTGGAACCGAGCTGAGGACAACTTTGAAATGCTGTGTGTATTTTTTAAAAGGCTTGGTCCCTGCTTCAAGGAACTCATAATCTTATGGGGAGACAAGGTAGGCATGAGAATATCAACAGCCAGGACAGTCAGGGTGAACACCGGTTGACGTTACGCTGTACCAGGCCTAGACTTGGCATGGGAAGCTCATTTAATTCCCATGGGGGCTCCAAGAGGGTGAAACCTATTCTTCCCATTTTGTCAGTGCAGAAACTGAGACCCAGAGAGGTTCCCATTGCACAGTTGTAAGTGGCAGAGCCGGAGAGAGCCCAGGTGCCCTGTTCTACCACAAGGCCAGTTATACAGTTTGTGCTGCAGAGAGTGGCACAGGTTAGGCCTTCACTCCTTAGGTGACTAAATGGGAAGGGTTCTATGGGGAGGGGAAACTTGGAATGGGCCTCAATGTGTGGTGGAGTCCACAACAGGGCCAGCTGTGGGTGGGTCGTGGTGCGTTTGACAGTGGGCTGGCGAGGTTGGCTGAGGATGGGCACTAGGGAGCTCTGGAGAGGAGTGGCGGCCCCGGGGCTGAGCTCACCAGGGCAAGCAGGCTGAGAGGGCTGGGAGCCCAGGCAAGGTTCCAGAGGAGTGGGCGTCATGGACCATACTTTTTTAAGAGAAAGGACAAGGGTAGTCATCATAGTGTAAAAGTACATCTTGCCAGGAAATAATATTAATAACCATTTGTTGAGTTTCTACTGTATATCAGGCACTGTGCTTCAGGTCTGACTTGTGTCATTTCGTGGACCCTCTCATGCTCCTGTGTGGGCAATGATGATCCCAATTTAAAGATCTAAGACCTCACCAAGGTCACCTAGTGACTAACCTAGCAGGGCTAGAACTGGAACCCAGTGTGGTTTGGTGCTGGTGACAAAGCATTGTAGTCAGGGGACAGGGCTGGTGGCAGGAGGGAGAGCCAGGTCCCAGACTTGGGCCTCGCTCAGGAGCCCCAGCAGGGCTGGGTAGAGCTGCAGCAATGGGTCTGAGAAGCCCCTTGGTGACTGTGGCCTGGGGCCTGCTGATCTCGCCTGGGTGACGTCTGTGCAGTGGGTAGGGACCAGTCTCCCCAGAGTGTGGTGGCGCTCCTGGCACAGCAGTGGAGATACGAGCGAGCACGGTCCTTTCCTGTTGCCTCTCTTCAGGCTTATTACCCCTGCTGGAGCCTTTGGGATTTGTTGCAGGTTCAGAATACAGCTTCTGAAGCCAAACTGCCTGGGTTTGAATCCTGGCTCTTAACTCGCTGTGCAACTCTGGGCAAGCGGCTTAACTTCTCTGTGCCTCATCTATAAGACAGAGACAGTAATAGCCTCTCGCTTTACAAGGGCTTTGTGGGGATTGAGTGGGCTTAGCGCAGTGCCTGCCACATGGGAAGGTGCGGCCTGTGTTATTATCACAAATCCGACCCTGCTGGGGCTGTGCTGCTGCTTTAAAGCGTCAGTCTCCTGCTTGCTCCTCCAGGCACAGCCTCTCCTCACTGTGCGCGCCTGTTTCTTTAGCCTTCTCACATAGTGTTCTCACTGCACAGGGCGCTGTAGTCTTCCTCCAGCCTCAGGGCCTTGGCACATGCTGCACCTTCCCCCCGCCTCCTCCCAAGAGCCCCTGCTCAGGTTGACTGAGTCTCATCTCAAGAAAGCCTGTGGGTGCCACGGATTGCACCAAGCCTCCTGTTTGTATGGTCCTAGAGATGATGTTCTTATAACACAAGCATGATTTTGAAGAAGAAAGAAAATTAGCGCCTTTTGGCCGCCGGTCTCCTGCACGCTCTGTAAGCTTGTTTCTGTCAGGGTGCAAGCCCGAGCATGCTGCTCCTGCCTGTGGCTCAGTGCAGAGTTGGTAAAGAACATCAAGGTGGGGCAGTCTCTGTCCACCCTGCAGCCTGTGTTCAAGGACAGACTCCAAGGTGCGATGTGTTGGGGGGTCCCACCCACTCAGCAGCCCTGGGTCCCCTCAGCCAGAGCCAAGTGTTCTTCCTCCTTTCCAGGAAAGCCAGGCTTGCCGGCCTCACTGCTTCTCCCCCTGGAGGTTTTGGGCAATGCCAGCCCCACTTCTACCACCTTGGGCCCAGCCTCCATTGGAACTCCATGAGCTTTCTCAGCACACAGGGCTCTCTAGAGACGATTGTGTTAGAATGAGAGTTCCAGGATGCGAGGATGGTCTTATTCTGAGTAGTGTTTTCTTATTGCAATTGTAGCTTCTGAAAGCTTTCCAGAGTTAAGTAACACAGTTACTGGGTTAAATAAATAACAGCAGAGAGGAGGCATAGTGGGGCCTGAGCAGTGGGAGGGCCAGGGTGGGTGGAGGCAGGCTTGTGAAGGCAGAGCTGCAGCCTGGAGCTGAAACTGGGCTTGGGGAGGGGCCTTCCCTTCCAGGGAAGGAAGATCTAGAGGCTGATCAGAGAAAGGACTGTGGATTCAGAAAGCTGCACAGGTCACTTAGTGCATGCTCCCAGAGCAGGGTCACAGCAAGGAGGAGCTGCCCACCGGCTCTCACCCAGAGCTTCCCAATGGATGGGCCAGCGGGAGAGTACCTGTGTGGGCTGCAGAGACAGCCAGGCACACAGGGAGACACAGCGGTGCCTGCTGAGGTCACTAGGAAAGATACTCAGGGCCCAGGGCCACTGGACATGGCCAGCCCTGTGCATCCCTAGAGCAGGCCTGCCACCTCCACACACCTGCCCTCATCATGGCCAGGATCTGTCCCCAGAGCCCCTTGCTGAGATGCTCACCAGCGTCAAGTTCATCACACCATGTGGCCACCATCCATACTCCACAGCAAGTGCCTGTGCTCATGGGACCAGGCCCATGCACAGCACTTAGAGGTGTTGTCACACCCATCTTCTCTAATCCCAGGAGGCAAGTATGAGTACTATTCCCACTTCATAGATGAGCAAACTAAAGCTGAGAGGAGAAATGACTTGTCCAAGGTCACGTAGCAAGGAAGTGACAAAGTCTAAACAGGTCTGCCCCACGCTGAAGGCTAAACCTCAGCTACCATTGTTATGCAGCACTGAACAGTTTATACAACTTTTAGGTTCCCCCATGTGCATCCTTTCTCTTGACTCCTACATCATGTGGATAGGCGGACCTTGTCCCATTGTGTGGCTGAGAAGGTTGAGTCACAGAGAAGCAAGATGACTTA
This sequence comes from Octodon degus, assembly GCF_000260255.1. Lineage (NCBI taxonomy): Eukaryota > Metazoa > Chordata > Mammalia > Rodentia > Octodontidae > Octodon > Octodon degus. The sequence goes on along the minus strand of NW_004524656.1, from coordinate 4,283,883 downwards.
TCCGTGACACATGGGTAGAGGGAGGTAGAGGCAGCCCCGTGAGTCCCTCTGCTCCTCTTAGCCCAGCCATGACCAAGGGAAGACATGGGCAAAGAAAAAAGGTGGAGGAGCAGAGGTCTGGGCCCCTGCTGAGCTCAGGGAGAGGATTTTGCCCAAAAGGGGGCAGCAGTTGTCAAGAAAGGAAGCCAAGGCATCCCGAGGGCTCATCCACTGTAGGCCGCCCTGGATCAGCTGCTGCCCTCAGGCTCTGGGTGTTGTTCTCTGGAGGCTGTGGGAGCAGCGGGCTCAGGCGGTGCAGACCAGAGCCCTGGGCACAGATGCAGTCCTCTTCACCGCCAGGCTCCGTTCCCATGAGAAGCACGGTGGCCTCAGGCTTTGATAGCTGTGGTGGCATTTGCGCGACCCTCTTAAAACTCCATGAAGCAGAGGGGAGTGTGCTTTGGAAGTCACCTCCAGGCTGGCTCTCGCCTGTCCTCCCTTGTAAATCCCACAAACACCCAGGAGATAAAAGCAGGGATCGCTCTGAGGCAGCACACAGAGCTCTTCAAAGAGCACTTTCCTTCAAGAATGGGGAGGGAGACCTCTCTGCCAGGTCATCTGCACACACCGGAGACACTGCTAGGAGCACCCTCAGACATGTGCGCTGCTCTTGGCACTGCCCAGGCCAGAGCCCTGCCTCCCACCTCCCCTCCTAGCCCTCAGGCTCCAGGGCGCCTCATCCCTTCTGCTTTTCCAGCCCAGCTTCAGGGTCCAGGCTTGAGCTCCCAGGATGGTTTGCAGATTCCTGGGCTTTGCAGGTTTCCTTCCCTAAAACAGGACATCCCTGGCAGTTGCTGATGGGTCCGTCCCCAGTTTCCTCCTTCTGGCCTGTTCCTATCAGTTTTGCACCACTAGTTGATTCTGCTGACTTCCACCATCTTCTCAAGCGGAGGAGGAGAAGGGCCAGTCAAACCGAACCATGCCTCATCCAGCTGGACAGAGGCACGAATAGGGCTTACAGCTAGGACAGAGGTCGCTAGCTAAACCCTGCCACTGTATAGCTGGGGAGACTTCCAGAGAGAGGAATAATTTGCCCAAGGTGACAGTGCTATCAGGGGCCCGCTGTGACAAGACAGGTCTTCTGCTGTGCTTCCCACTTCTCTTCCTACTGGAAGCCACCAGTGACCAGAGGGGCAGAAGGCCCTGCACAGGCTGCTGTCCTGCCCAGGCTCCCTGCAGTGTGCTTCCTGGGCTCCCTGCAGCCTCCCACACCAACCGTTCTTGGCATCTTTGCTGTCCCAGCCCCCTTTCCTTTACGTTTGGTTTCATGGCACATTATCTCCTCATCCGAAGGCTGTTTTATAGCCCAATGTCTTTTTAACTAAGGCAAAAGAAAATGAACACACGTCTTTTTGGAATAATCTCATCCCATGTGGTGGTTGCAGGCACCCTGGGGTGCACTGAAGTCAAGGTAGATAATTACTCTTCTCTGCTGAGTCAATTAAATATAAAAAACAACCATTGCCAAGCTGCCCTGGTTTCTTGTAGCTTCCTGCTGCCCTTTCCATCTCCTTCCCTATCCCTTTTCTCCCTGGCAGCTTACACTAGGCTAAGTAAAAAGGACAGAGATCAGGGCTGCTGGTTCAGGGACAGCTTTTGGAAATGCAATGGTTTTTCTGTGTGGCCCAGTTCAGGGAGGTGTCTGTCTGTGACTAGACGGTTGCACCCTGTCTGAGCCCAGGGCACCCCGCTCCTGAGCATGCAGTTATTCTGCATGAATGTAGGAAAGATTCCTAGTTGTAGGACGTAGTTCATTTCCAGCTTTCTCTCCATATGGACATATGGAATTGTTTTGGCATAATGTCATTGTTGGCCAACTTCTATAAACTTGTGAAATGATTTCCAAATTGTAATCCAAAGTTTGCCCTTTTTAGGGAGAAGCTGAGTGTGAGGAAAAGAAATTAGAAGACAGTGTTTACTTTGACTACTTGATTTGTACTTAAAAAAAATAATCAGAGAAAAGATTGGATGTTGTGCTTACCTCTTGCCTGTTTTTTCATTTTCAGTTTTCTTAATGTGCCCTTCATTTCCTTCACCTGAACTCTTTTAACTCCTTAACTTGTTTCTTCCTCCTTGGGTTTCAGACAGGGCTAGGCTGTGAGCTTTTAGCAGACCTCTGCTAGGCTGTGAGCTTTTAGCAGACCTCTGTGTCGGCAGAGGCCCTGCTTTGCTGGGCCTTTCTGAGTGGCTTCTGTTGCTTTGCAGGAGTGCTTGCAAGCTGAATTCAAGTCAGTGTCACTGTCACGGAAGGGTGAGGCTCTGAAAGCCTCAGGCAGTCCTTTAAAGAGTCCCTCAAAATGAAGTTACTAACAACCTTCTAATCAAACCCCACTCTCCAACCTAGGGATTGATTCACTTGATAGCGGCAATCAACACTCTCTTAAAGAAATGCAGAATGAGCCAATCATCTTTTCCATTTTTTTTTATTGAAAATCTCTTTTAGCCACATTCTAGTTCCTTTTAAGGATGGCTTTACTTTAAGAGAGTCTTAAGTGTGCTAACTTGGTTGGGTCATGTGACTGCTTGGGGATGTGGCTGGAGAATGCTGGGTTGATACTGAGACACAGAGGAAATGGCATCAGCCACTGGGTTATGCTTCCATTGCCTAAGCCATAATCCCCTTCTATTTCTTTGCCTTTGCTGTGGTTTAGTAAGAACCGTGTGTGTGCATGTGCATGTGTATGTGTGCATAGCCTCTTTCAGAACTGATGAGATTGCTTGTAGATTGTTGGACACTCCACTTTTCTTTTCTTCTTTGTACATCTTCTGCATCAACTGATCTGAGGTCTTTAGAAGAAAGACTTACCCAAGCTGAAATATAAATCTCAGCGGCTAGTCTAAACCATAGTGCCTATGTTATAAACATGGTTCTTAGGTATTTGTGTAATTTAGAATCACCTACGCCACTCGTTACAAATATGGTGCAAAGCCCTCTGTCCTCCTGTTACAGCTTCCGATCAGGGACCTTGATGAGCCTCAGGAGTTAGTTCAGCATCATTGGTCCTGCAGGCAGTTCTGATGCAGATGGTCCAGAGACTGTATTTTGAGAATCATGGTCACATGGTTTGTAGATGAGGCTAAAGAAGACTAGAGGGGCAAGGTGACCAGACTCAGAGGCCTGCTTGGTTAGAGCAGAGCCTAGACGGGAGCCCAGCATTAGCTGCAAGCTTTCCCGCAGCCCTAGGTATCAGAGAGCAGAGATTAGGAGGCAGGCTTGCTTTCAGCAGAATGGGCTTAAATGGGATACAGAGAACTTCCTAACAGAGAAGCGTAGTGAGGAAGCCTTAGCATCTATCTCCTTACCTGGAGGGCCCCAATCCAGGCTAGTCTCTTAGCACAAGTGGGTACTTAGAGTGTAATTAGGAGCGGAGAGAAAAGACAGAAAGCTCTGCACAATAATTTCTGGTTATTTGGAGTTCAAGATGTATGAGCTCCTTCTTTTGGTTCTGCATGGGATGCTTGAATTTCACCTGGACGGCAACATAAGAGGCCAGTGATCAAAGCCCCTGCTCCTGCGAGGACAGGCTGTGTCACATTTGGCCACTTGCTCAATCTCTTTGTCTTCATTTCCACTCTGTGCAGTGAATGGAGTTGCATCAGATTGTTTCTAATGCCTGTGGCTCCAGCGTTTTTACTTTTCATTGTCATCCCTACCGCCACCGTGCTGAAGGGCCTCGCTTCTGCAAGCACTCATTGAAGCTGTGTTGACTGAACACATGAATAAGTTGAATCAAAAGCGCTCAGTGCAGACAACTCAGCAGCCTGTCACCAAGTTCCCACCTTCTGAGTCCTCCTGTTGGGCAGTGTGAGGCTGCGTGTGAGCACTCAGGTTGTGACCCCTCTTGGTTTTAAATCACCCATGTATTTAAAGGGATGTAGCCATGGTGAACATGAGTCACGGCTTTAACATCTTGTCCTTTCAAGAGTTATTTTTCAGATCTGGACTTTGCTCTGGCTACTTCAAGTCATTCCCTGAGCAGAGAAGCCAGACTGGAGTAACATTTCCTCAACAGGAATAGCCTCTGGTGACAAGTCCCTGTGTCACACCTCATGTGGCTGCTCCAATGATGGGTTCTCTCTGTTCCTTCCAGAAAGCAGATCTGGCTGTGGCAGGCCTCACTATTACAGCAGAGCGCGAGAAAGTGATTGATTTCTCTAAGCCATTCATGACGCTGGGAATTAGCATTCTTTACCGAGTTCATATGGTAAGAGACTTATTTTATAAGCATTTATGTCATTAAAGTTACTTGCATGCAAACACTGAGTTATATGGTAATAATGAATGACTCACGGAAATATTTAGATTTCAAGACTTAAATGCAAATGTTCTGGGCTATTTTTTCCCCCATCAGCTGCAGGATCTTGCAAACAGGAGGGATAGAAAAGCCACACTGGTGAGCTTTCCAGTAAAAAATTCCTTCTGCCTCATAGACCAGGAATGTCCATGAGGGACGGGTTAGCCTCCAATGTGTCATGTGTTGTGATGGACCTGTCATCCTCTGCTTCCTCCTGGGGCCTAAAGTCACTGAGCATTGTCAAAGATTCCTCCAACCCTTAGGTCCACTGTGTTCTCTCCATGCGTCGCATCTGGTGAGGTAAATATAGATTCCTTCCTCTTGTGATTTCTTGTACCTGTGAACACAGAGCAGACCAAGTAATGATGCCTGTACCTGGCCTTCTGCATCCCCACTGAAAAGACTTCTCTGGCTAGGTTGGCCAGAGTGAGGATCAGAGTGAGACAGCCAAGGACAGGCCTGAGCCCCCAAATGTCCCAGTTGGTGAGACAAGCAGGCGATGAGTGATCCTGGCTGGATCTTATCTATAAAGTGGATAATTATTCTATTACCACCAAGTAGCTGACTCCACCTAGTTTTGTGGGAAAAAATAAAGTTTGTTTGTTTTTATTTTATTTTTTTAGTACCGGGGATCAAACTCAGGACCTTGCACTTACTAGGCAGGCAGGCACTTATACCACTGAGCTGTCTCCCCGGCCCCTGATCTCACCAAATTTACTATATTAAACCCAAAGAGCCTTCTTTTCACCTTTTCATCTGAGCTGGCTCCAGGGACACAGCTGTCATGTGGAGTTCTGAGCCCTCCAGTTACTTCAGGTCCCCAGCTCAACAGCCATGCATACAGGCATCCAAAGGCTGCCTAGTCCCAGAGATCATCCTGTCTGTCTCCTGAAGAAGTAACTTCTCCTCAGCCGGTCCCAAAGCCCAGTCCTAGAGAAAGGGGCATCATCTGCCTTTGCATCCCTGGCCTGGCTCCCGTTGCTGGCAGCCACTTGGGCATTGGGAATTCTGCTGTGGCTGCACTACAAAGCCAGAGCAGCAGGCTTGGCTTCTCAGATGAGCACTGTCTTGTGCTGGGCCTCAGTGTGTATTGTGCTCACGTCCCAGCTGGTGAACAATGGCCAGTTATCTGGAAGAAGAGGCACGTCAGAGTGACTAAGTTCCCCAAGCTAAGCCAGAGGGAAATAGAAAGATTTGGTCATCATAGTCTCTACTACTGTTGATGTGTCTGTTATGTCCTCTTGTTTACTATGACAATAGTTCCTGTGTCCCAGAACTCTACAAGGTCGCTGAGCTATGGATTATGGTTATAGGCTGAATTGTGTCCCCCTCCAAATACATATTGAAGTCTTTACCCCCAAGGACCTATGGATGTGACTGTACTTGGAAATAGTCTTTGCAAATATAACCAAATTGAGATGAAGTCCTGTGGGCCATAGATGAGTTCCAACCCAACCACTGGTGTCCTTTTGAAATGAGACAAATTCAGACATAGACACATAGGGGAAAAGGGATGTGATTTTAAAGGCAGACTCTGGAGTGATACATCCGCAAGCTGAGGCACACACGGAAGATTGCCAGCGACCACTAGAAGCTGGAGGAGACCAGAAGAAGCCTCCCCAGGAGCCTGCAGAGTCAGCTGGTCCTTGCCACCACCTTGACTTTGCCCTTCCAGTCTCCAGAACTCAGAGATGAAGTTTCTGTCATTTTAAGTCACCCAGTTGTGACTTTGCTATGGCAGTTTTGGGAAACTAAGAGTTAGGTTGCGTGTTGCTCTTACTTTTAGAAATGAAGAGGCAGAGGTACAGTTTCTAGGAGAGAGCCACGTGCTCATAAGTCAAAGAGCAGGGTTTAAACTTATGCTTTCTCTGTGACCCTCGCCTGCCACCCTCATATGTGATCTTCCAGTAACTCTCTCATAAGCCCTTTGCATGCCCTGTCGCTCCTCGGGACCATTCCCTGAGGAAAAGGGGTCAGAATTATAATTTCCAGTATACAAATAAGGAAGTTGAGGTCTCACATGTAGCTGATGTGGGGTAGCTGACTCCAAGACAGTCCTTAGTATCATCACAGCCGCCAGTGCATCCTAGGCAGACTCCAGCCAGCACCATCGCTGAGCTTCCTCCCATCCAGGTCTCTCCAGTGGCAGAATACCTGAAAGAATGGAGACACTCGGCCTTTCTCCGGGCCGCCTGCTGTGGCTGCAGCTAGGCTCTGGCCTCGATTCCTCTCATTAATGGTGAGGGAGCTAGAGTCCTGCTGGAGACCTCGTGACCCATCAAGAACGTGTGGCTGGAGGCACGTGGTCCACGGCATCCGTCACTCAATGCTGTCTGCTTCTAGCAGCTCGGCCGGGTTGTGTTGCTGAGATGCTCGCTCAGCCGCTACTCTAGGTGATGCTCTGAAGATGCTTTGTAGGTGTGGTTAACATCAACAGTGAGTTGACCTTAAGGAGAGGAAAGTGCTCCTGAGGATGTGGGTGGACCTCTTCCAATCAGCTGAAGACCGTAACAGGCAACAGCTGAGGTTTCCAGAAGGAATTCTATCTGATAATGTCTCATCCTGTCTGAGTTTCCAGCCTGCTTACCTTTTGAAGATGCCAGCCCCTACAACCATGTGAACCAGTTCCTTAAAATCCACCTCTCTCTAGATAAGTATGATACGATGTGTGATACGCTATATGATATGACAGGAGTAGATATATCTCTAATTGAGATATATCTCTTTCTCTTTCTCAGGAGCACCCTACCTGACTGCTAAGGTTCCCCTTAGTGGCCAGGACCCCTCCCTTTCTCCTGCACTCCCCATGGAGGCCCCAGCGTGCCACATGGCTGCTTAGGTCTGATTTGTAGTGAGGCCAAACAGAGTGAAAAATGAGTGCCAGCACGAACAACTTACACTGTACAGAACTAAGACTTTAAGCAACAAATATTTATCTAGAACATTCTATGTATAAGGCACCATGCTTAGAAGAGACCAAAAAGTCATCTCGGGAAAGAACAATCCTGAACTGACCGAAGCAGAGGAAACCTGGTAAGAAGGAGTCCCAGATGAATTTTGCTGCATCGGATATACCGAGGCCTTATTGGGGATATCTAATGCTAAAATGCAGACAAGTAGAGTCTGTCAGGAGAGTCTAAATCTGAAACCACATTGGAAAGCTGTCTTTATATAATAAGACTAAGGTAGTGCAATTAAGGATAAAATTGGATGTTTATTATTTTGTCAGTTTTCTATAACAGATGATTCTCACTGAGCAAAAATATGATTCATTTAATATCATTTATAGCTCATAAAGATTTAGAATCTCCTAGTTCTATATAAGATCACCTGACTGGTGAATAATTGTTAGTAAAAAGTGAGCATCTGGTGCTAATCAAATCTGTGTGCAAAAGTGGAAATAATTAACTCAAAGTGTAAATGCCTTGTTAAGAATTATTTTATTTATTTGTAACTGATACACAGAAACAGACATTGTACATATTAATGAGGCCCCACATAATGTTCTGCCACACATAGACCTTGCATAATGTAATCTCTACTCAATAATTATTGCCAAAGCCTCCAAAATAGTAAGTGACGGTCAATGCATCTCTGAGAGGAATAGATCAGCAGAAATAATTTTTGAATCTCTAGCAATCTAGGATTACCCTAGCTTTTTCAGGAACATGGATCAGCAACAGTTGATTATGCGATATTTCCTTCTTTCCAACGTCAGCGTATAATCTCTGTTCCTGCTCAGCCATTTCTAGGACCAAAATAAGAAGAATGTGTTTACCCTTTTACCACCTACACCCTGCTACTTGACAGAGTGGCCAAGGACTTTGGCTTTGGTGTGTGCTACTGCTGATCCATCCTGCAGTGTAGAGCTTTCTCCATTCCTAGCATCCAAGGATCATATTCCCATAGCTTCTAATCATTTAAGTCTCTGTCTGTCTGTCTGTCTGTCTGT
>NW_004524656.1:4267854-4275497 GCF_000260255.1 Octodon degus | reverse complement strand
CTCTCTCTCTCTCTCTCTCTCTCTCTCTCTCTCTCTCTCTCTCTCTCCCCTCCCTTTCTCCCTAGGTCATTTCACCTGCTCCCAGTCTGTGAATCTAACCCCGGCCTCACCCATAAATTCCAGTAGTGTGTTTGTGTTTCTTACTCATCACCACTCCTCTCCACCAGAATCTCACAGGCATCTCCAAAGCACTGTCTCAGACTGCATTGGGAGGATTTCTCCTTCAGACCCAGTCTTCCTCCTCCTCCTTTCTGACCCATCTCAGTTAACAGCAGCCCCTTCGTATAATCTGAGTCTCCTTGAGCTTTCCTTACCTCGCATCTCTCCTCCTGCACAGTTCTCAGACATATCGTGCCTCCTCATTTGATTGTGCAAGCTCTCCCTGTCTCCAACCCGAACTGCTGTTGTTCTAATAGTAGTATTCTCCTTGAGGGCAAACTGTCTATTAGCCTTTACCATCCCCATCAAAGAGCTGCGGCCACCGTGAGCATTCACTGAGAAGCAGTAGATTGGAGGTGATGGACTGGAGCCAGACTGCCTGTGTGTATTCCCAGATTTGATCACGATTAGCTGAGTGTCACACGTGTCTCAATTTCTTCATCTGTAAGAATGAGCTGTCATGTAAATGAAATAAAACTGCATATGTGATGTACTTAGAACAGTGCCCGGCAAATGCACAATGAGGTGTTAAACTATTACATTTAATAAGCAGTGGGAATGCTGCTCGTTACAGTTCACCCTGCATCCACAGCCTCAAGGTGGTATGCTTTCATGTTCTACAGATGTGATCCTGTCACCCTCCTACTTGAGATCATTCAACAGTTGCCCATGGAGAGAAAGCCCGTGTCCTTTGTCCCAGTTCCATTTCTCTGCCCCTTGGCCCCATGCTGCTTCCACTCACCCTTCTCTGCAACCCGTCCATCTTGCTTCCTCATCCAAGTCTCATGCACCCTCTCACCTCTTAACTGTCAAACAAACTCTTAGCTGGCCCTTTGATACCCAGCTCAGGTGACACTTGCTGTTGGCTGTGACTGCCCTGGATAGAGCTGATTACCCCTTGCTCTCCAAGCTGCTGCTCTCTGCCTGTCTATTATAACATTTTTATGTCGTGTTTTGGTGTGTGTTACCTGTCTCTTTCTAAGTAGACGCCATTGGGAGGAACATTAAGGGGAAGATACCCGTTTATCAGACTAGATTTTTATCTTTTGGTATGGAAAATATGGCAATCCTAAATGTACAGTGTTTACTTGATAGGGAAAGAAAGAAGGCAGAAAGAGGGAGGGGAAGGAAGGGAAGGAAATGCAGAGGGCAGGTCATAAATGCAGCGACTCTGGCTCAGGGAGCGCCATCCTTTCGTCTGTGGCTTCTGAGTAAGCAGCCTTGAGTCCCAGGAATCTGGTCTTGTAGGAGGCTCAGCATGGGTGGTATTCAGGCAACAGGATGGGTGTTATCCTTAATAGATTAATTTTTCTTTATCACCTCAATCTTGAGAGCAAAATGTGATAGGAGGCAGATGTTTCAGGCAGCCCAGATGCATCGTCTACTCAGGCCTGGCTATAACTGCTGCCTGAATTCATTGGTTTCTCCCTGAAATCCCATCTATCGCACATACAGCACAGCATGGACTGGAGAGGGTAGGAGGATCCCTGACATCTGTGGATGGCCCAGAGTCACCTCTAGGTCATCCATAGATACCCAGCCATTAGATTCTGCTGTTTCTCCTGGTATTCCAGAGATGACTGTTAAGTAACAAGACATCTGAAGTGTAAGACTGGGGTATGGTTTTGTTTTTGAAGTACAAGATCTCACTGTCATTCAGGGTGGTCTTGAACTCACTATGTAGCCCAGGCTGGCCTCAAACTTGTAGCGGTACTCCTGCCTTAGTCTCCTGAGGGCTGGGATTATAGGCATACACTACCACACCCAGCCAAGAACTCTTTATTTTCCTGGCAAATGAGCTAATTTCTTCTTAGTGAGAAGTTTAATATTTGCTATAGCACCATAACTCTAAAGACATTTTGCTCACAAGGGTTTTATAGGATTGAAGCATACCCTGAGCTCTCAAAGAGCCTTGCAAGAGGCAGGGAGAAGAGCCTGGGAAAACAAAAACATCTGCATTTGACATTAGAGGTTATCATGCAGTTTTCTTTTCTCCTGCTGCAGCAATTTGCCTAAAGCTGTTTTGCTCAGACTAGTATTAAAATAAGTTTGTATTCCTCGAGCACCCCCTGACTGAGAGCCAGGCAGCAGCAGCGTATGCCAGAAGCCACCTTGGGCTTCAGCATTTGGCCCATATAACCCCCAAATGGCTAAAGCTCATCCAAATATTTTACTGTTGGCATCTTTGGGGAGGTGGGGTGTATCTCTACGATATTTTTATGTTGGCTCATAGCTCTTAATTTAGGAAGCTCTTCCATATGCATGCTCTGTTTCAGCAAAACAATGCCTGAAGCATGTAGTACGGTTTCCACTTTACAGGACACAGATGGGAGGTTCTGTGAGCCTAGTCAACGCGGCAGAAAGAGCAAGGGTAGCACAGAGGTGTGGCGGTGTGGAAGCCAGGTTTCCTGACTCTGTGTGTTGTGCACTTTCTGACTGCTGCTTTCTGTCTTTATGGTGTAATAGGTAGATTTCTCTCAGTGTCAGGGTCAGGGGTGACATGATCTTTGAGGGCCCTTTCCTGTCCAACGATACTGTCTACCAGCCCAAATAGGATCCCAAGTCTGCCAGAGCATCTGAAACTCCCTGGAGAGTGTGACCTTGCCGGTTCCCACTTACTGTGCCCAGCTTCACCTTCCATTAATAAACGGGAATGTTCCACACTCTGTTCTTTTTTCTTTTCTTAGCTCTCAGCTACAATCTTCTCTCTTAACAGAAGTTGAAAAAAATCAGACAGTGATTAAAAAGTGAGAGAAATAAAATACCAACATGAAATTAATGCACGGCATTTGCCGGCTGTATTACCTGCTTTTCAATAAGGTCTGTTTCATTTCACAAAGACTGTCTAGGAAAATGGAGAACAATGCTAAGTAAACTAGTGAATCATTTCTAATGCTTCTTAATACTCTGTAATAAGGAACTAGAAATGAATTGAGTTCTGGTCTTTAAAGCTAAGTAACATGATAGTCCATCTAATGGAAATATGGATCCCTGAATGAATGATCATTTGAATGTTGGGTATTTATTGAGTGCTTCTCACTTGGGAAACTCAAGGCTTCTTATCAACATGGTTTTCCTAATTCTCCCATTCCCCTCTCTTGTGGATTGTGGAGCTCCATTCTACACAAGAGGAAAAGGGCACCCAGAAACACTGAGTGGCTTGCCTAGGATCACTCAGCAAGTAAGGTCAATGCCAGGATAAGAATTTAGATCTTCAGACATCAGACTTCCAAGTATCGGAGTAGAAATAGCTCTGGGGAAAGTGCTAGCATATGGGTTATGGAGCCGACATACCATCTGGCTATTATATGTACAGACGAATGAACTGCTTGTTTCCTTTTCTGCTCTTGGAGTCAGAGGTGAAGTGCACACTAAACCACACTGTATGCAAGAAAACTCATTGTAGACACCCTGGGAGGCTTTGATGGGTTCCTATAATGAGACCCAAAAAACCTCACCTCCTAAGGAATCATTGAGAGGATGTTTTTCTTTCATCTTCAGCCCTAGAGAATGTTTTTTGACCAATGACCACTATTGGCATTGTGGTCTAACTCTCTATAAATTGCCATTTAGTGCTAAAGACTGTCAAAAACACGTGGGGCTTGTGATAACCCTTCGCCATTGACAGGCTGAGGAAAGGGATGGGTTATGAGAAGCAAGACAGCTAATGACACTAGTTTCTGTGTGTAGAGAAATAGTGCCTAGGGGCCGGGGAGATGGCTCAGTGGAATAAGCGCTTCTCTGGCAAGCGCAAGGGCCTGAGTTCAATCCCCGGTTCCGCAAAAAAAAAAAAAAGAGAGAGAAATAGTGCTTAGAGTACCGAGTCCTAACCTAGACCCAAGAGAACCTCCCCGTATCTGGTCAGTGAATTCTGTGGGAAGGCTGAGGTGGGAAACAGAGTTCTAAAGATCAGGATTGAAGTTTCTAAGAGCCGTCATTCCAGAAGAAAGTCTGGGGTTGTCTTAATTGCTTCCCTAGAGAGCCCTGGGGGAACCTCATGCTTCATGTAGTACAACCTGTAGAGACTCCAGGAGTTATGAAAAGTAGCTGTAGCCAGATGGCATTCACCCTCGAGCATCTTTGGTGCATGTCACTACAGGACAGAAAATCGTGTTTCCTCTTCATTGTGGAAGGCATTGTATAAAAGGAGGTTCCCTCTCCTGTCATATGCCATCACTCCTTCCTTCTCGCACAGCTGCCATTAGAAGAGCAGGACACATAGACTGTACTCTATTTTAACTCATTGAGGCCTCGGAGCAACCCCATACATTAAGTTGTATCATGATACCCATACTACAGAAGAGGAAACAGAGACCTGGAGGTAGGGTAACCCAGCACTGCACAGCTTGTAAGTGTTAGAGCCAAGACTCAGCCCTGGGCAGTCTGGCCAGAGAGCACATTGTAATTCACTTGTGCTGTATGACCTGGTTCTAGTTCCCCTGTGCCTTTCAGCTTCTGGCTCTGAGGAAATGATTTCTCTCTTTTTATAATGTTATTTCTTCCAGAACACACAGAATAAAGTATCAGTGAATGATCAGACTCTGTGTGTGTGTGTGTGTGTGTGTGTGTGTGTGTGTGTGTGTGTGTGGTGTCAGGGATTGAACTCAGGACCCTGAGCCTGCCAGGCAGGTGCTTATTCTCCTGAGCTATCTCCCCAGCCCATGATCAGATTTTTTCAAGGCTAAGATGCATTTTTGATGTCAGAAGAATTTGGTTCCATTTGGTAGCTCTATGGACAGCCCCACTGCCAAGTCGCTCTCATGCAAGGACCGCAGCCACCAGGATCAGTTGGCACCCAGCCCTCAGGCCTCTCCCATCATCAGAGAGCATCAAAGGTGCTGACTCTGGTGTGGTCAGTATGATGCACAGTCCAAAAGCCAAGCAAAATAGCTCTATTTTTGCCACCATCTAATTCTCAATCCTATCAGCAGAGCTTGACCTGCCCTTGACATTTAGGGGCACAGATCCATCACTGTATGCATCTACAGACACATCCAAAACACCACTTATCTACTTCCAAAGTGGTTATATCCACCAGCAGGAAACAACGCAACATGCAGTCAGCTATATTGATTATATAAATCAATACAAATGCCTATAAATACAACAGTCACAATAAATGATGATGAGTATAAATAAATAATGTTTACAAGAACTTTGCTGGCACTGGGGAAAAGGTGTGGGATTAATTAGGGACTTTATTGGAGCAAGTTGCAAAGATTAAAAGAAGACTTGGTATGGCTGCCATTTGAAGGAAGGGGAGCGTGGCATGCCTGTGGTACAGCTTGATGAACGAGCACCAGAGAAATAGAAGCCATCCCCAGTGACTTGAGGGAGGCACTTAACCTTCTTGGGTCTCAGTTCTTCCATCTGTCAGTATGGAAAATTGGGCATTGAAAGCAAGGGAACAGAGAGAAGCACGAGTTCTTCTGAAGAATGGCATCAGCCTCCTACATCCTTTGGGTTCAGGAAACACTGTTATTTGGAAGAATACTTATGGGAGGTGACACCTGGCCTGTGCCAAGTGTCAGTGATTCAGTGTCCTATGAAAAGAAGGCAGTCTGAGGTCTTGCACAGAAGAATTGGTAGGCATTCAGAATGTTGCAAGGAACATACTTCTCTGTGGCATCAGGATGGGTTCAGCCAATGCCAGCCCCGCAGAAGGCAGTGCCCAAATCCCAAATGACTGCCTGGTCCATGCTGTTCGGGTTGGCGCCAGTCAATCACAGGTGGGATCAGGGGTTTCCTTGCCGACCCGACTAATGTGTTTCCAGAAGGGCTCTGTTTATGTCTTGGTCCTTGTTTGTGTGATGTTCTATGTTTTATAACTTGAGTCACCAAGAATTTTTCCCACGGCTCTGTGTCCTTCCTTATCACTCATAACCAAATACAGCAGCCTTAAAAAGTGCTGTCATTTTCCTCAATTTCATTCACTGTGATATAATCAGGCATAGATTTCTGACACTGAGCATCTAATAGGGTTTCAGATTCAGCGAGCAACAGTAAAAGTTTGGGTTTTTTCCCCCCCTTCCTGGACATCTCCTAGTTGAGAGACAGGGTGAAAGAGTGCTGAGTGACAGGGCGCACAAAACTCACGTACATCTGCCCAGAGAAATTCTGGGGTCAAGAGGGACTGCAAGTGGGGACCACGCTGTGCGATTTTGCTGCAGCTGGAGTAACTCCTCCCACAGGATCAGCTCCTTTGCCCGCTTTCAGACTCCACGATGAGGTTCTGCGCTGTCTTCCTCTGTCTGCCGCTGGCTTTTATGATGATAAAGAAGGCATGGTCAGCTTGTGATGGACATGAAGTGGCCGACCAGGGCTCCAGTCCCACAGTGATGAGGCTGGCCATGCTGAAATGGTCTTCTCAGTGTTTCTTTCCTGTTCTCCTCCTCCTAGACACTAGGCTGTGACCCTCATTGGGTTTCCCTTTCCCCAAAAAGCGCCTGAGTGTTCCATGTGGATCAAGCATGCCTGTACCACAAGGAAGATGCTCGCAATTAGCATCAAAGAGCTGTTCCTTGGCCTCAGTATACTGTGAAAGAAAACCTGAGAGGCTCCCATCACATTGCAAAAAGGTCACAAAACCCAACAGTGGCTTTGCTATTGGCAGGGAAGCTAATGACATCTCTGTGCTCCCGCTGGGATGTTGTCCCAAAGGGGAGTCTACTCTGGGAGGCTAAGGAATATGAAACCATCCAGAAGAGAAGGTAAGAATGACCCATGACTGGGGCTGTGTGACTACACCATGACTGTGCAGCGCTGTGTCTGTCCTGCCTTTGGCCCAAGCTATGGGAACAGATACTGTTGCTTGGAGTTTCGCACTTCCAGCTTCCTATGAATGGTGCAAGCTCAGAGAGCTGCTTGAGGTTAGCGCAGTATTGAGATGGGTGTTTCTGGGGACCTCCATGTAAAAATGACATACTCTGTCTGGATTTTGATAGTCGTGTTCTCACTGCTGATGCCTGCTCAAGCTTGAAAATTTACTGGCTCATATGTGACCAGAGCCTGATCCTGATTTTCGGTTCTATCCACAGACTTCCTCGGCTTCTGATCCTCAGATTCCGATCATAGCATTTGCCACTCAAAATGTTCCTAAGGGACCATCTAGACCAGTGGCTTCTGAGTAAATGAAAGATACCAGCTATATTTGTCTGCACTAGCAGCCACCTCTCGGCCCCATCACGGAGAGTGTTCAGTTTTATAAAGAAGCCAGAAAGCTAGATCTTCACGTGAAATCCCTTAATCATTTACTACCAGGAATTAATATAAAATTTAATACTTTGGAAGCCTAACATGATGGTACACACCTATAGTCCCAGCACTTGGGAGGCCGAGGCAAGAGGATCTCTGTGAGTTCAAGGCCAGCCTGGGCTACAGAGTGAGTTCAAGGCCAGCTGGAACTGAATAGCAAGGCCCTATCTCTAGTCTCTCTCTCTCTCTCTCTCTCTCTCTCTCTCTCTCTCTCTCTCTCTCTCTCTCTC
>NW_004524656.1:4245025-4267754 GCF_000260255.1 Octodon degus | reverse complement strand
TCTCTCTCTCTCTCTCTCTCTCTCTCTCTTGTGGTACTGGGGATCAAACTCAGGACCTTGTGCTTGCCAGGCAAGCACTTATTCCACTGAGCTATCTCCCTGGCCCCATAAGGCCCTATCTCAAAAAAGTAATACTTTGGGGTAAATAAAGCAAGGCTGTAGGCTATATGCAGTCCAGAGGCACCAGTAGGTTGGTTCTGACCAAGCCCGCTCAACTGAGACCAGAGGAGGACTTGCTCCAAACCACACAACTAAGATGCACAGAAAACTCTTCGTTTGTGCTGTTTTCCTGGGGAAGATGGTGGAAGGTTGGTGTCTAGTCTCTGCTCCTGCTTCACCCTGTAGGCAAGCACACCGATGGACCTGGGATAGGTGCATTTGCCTGTGGCACAGTGGGACAAGCCCTAGGCTTTGAGTCAGATGTGTGTTTGGGTTCCCGTCTTCCACTTAGAGCACTGTGACCTTGGACATGGGCTTTGGTTTCTCCCTTAGTAAATGAAAATAATAAGCTGTGCCTCCCAGGACCGGTGGAGGTTTATGTGAGAAGGTCTCTGTGTATTAGCATACTCCTGAGAAACACTCGAATAGGAAGAGAGGTGCTGATGTCAGCCTCCAGCGCGCAGACATCAGCAGCTCAGCGGGCCTCCTGAGCCGGGCACGCTGTCCCCTAGGTGCTGTGCGGGGGTACTGAGGCCGGTCTACCTTCCTAGCACAGAGCCTTCTCATGCCTGGACATGACCCTCCCACTCCCTAGCTCTGAGTTATCCACAGAGCTCAGGGCAGGGGGTGTATTCGGGAGCGGCCCCTGCTGTATCTTCAAACCTACAGTCCTTCAAACCAACACTCAGAGCCCAAACAGATGTGATCTGGGGCCAGACCTGCGCTCACCCTGCCCTGCCTCGTGCTGCCCCAGGGCAGTTGTGACTGAATGTGTATGGTGAACCATGTTTTCATCTCCATTCCAGGGACGCAGACCGGGCTATTTCTCCTTCCTGGACCCCTTTTCTCCAGGCGTCTGGCTCTTCATGCTTCTCGCCTATCTGGCTGTCAGCTGTGTCCTCTTCCTCGTGGCTCGGTACTCTCCGCTGCCCTTCCCTGTCCTCACACCGCCACCTCGTGTCCACCTCCGAGAACTGCATGGGGCAGGAGTGGGGAGTAGAGGGGCCATTGAGACCTTTGTGCAAACTAGAGGAACGGGAGAGGGGCTCTGGCCCAGAAATGCTCTCTGCCCCGGTGTTGACCTCACACTGCCCATTGATCTATCTACACATTTGTGCTCTCCCTGACGTACACAGTGCAGACTGGATTTGCTTCTACACTGCCAGCTCAGGTTCCCTCCCAGTCCCCAGTCTGTGGCCCCCTGCTCCAATACCAGCCTTGGGAAGGCGAGCACGACAGGACTGTCAGTCTGATTAAATGCTGCATTTGGCTACCCTGGCATCAGTCCTCACCGAGATTTGCCACAAAGGCTAAATGACAAGAAACAGACTGAGCATCCGGAGAGGCGGCCCTGGAGACTGTAGTGGCACAAGCCAGGGAGAAACCAGAGCTTACATCTGTCTCTGAAAACACAGCTGTCTTGTTGGATATGACATTGGAGGGTGGCGGGCAGCACGAGGACAGGATGGAGAGAAGCCTTTTGGGGTAGTAAGTTAAGACGAATGGTCCAGACTAGAGCTTGGAGAGGATGAGCCCTCCCCTAGCCCCAGAAGCTAGAAACTACCCTCGCCTAGCAAAGAATCCAGAGGTGTCCCTGAGCTTTGATCCCTCAAGAGTGTGTGCAAAGGGGCTTGCTTCTGTCTGAGTCTAAGGGCTTTTGGGCCAACCTGGGACTCTGAAGGAATCAGAAGGAACTCACCATGCAGAAGTGAAACAAGCCCTGGTCTTCCCAGGCCACTCACTGAAGTCCCTACTCCCTGCTCAGCCCTCTGCCTCAGTTGTATGGGGCAGAGCTCATAAATGAGCTCATAAAAATCTGATGGAGATCTATTGCAAGTGTCCCCTCGCTTGTCTTTTGCATCTAGGCCACAGTGGCAGGGCTGGATGATTCTGTAGTGTGCTCTGCTGCTGCAAGTGGGCTCTTTGCCAAGAGCATTCAGCGGACAAGGGGAGCACATGCTCCTTCTGATTGGGAGAGGCAGCATCAGGGTCCTGAGCCTTAGAGTGCCTAACTCCCAAGCCAGTTCCCCTCCTGCCCAAGTGGAGCCACGTTGCTGCATCGCCCTGTGTGACTCTTCTGGTGGAGATCAAGGCCACAGTGAGGAAGGTCATCTGGGCCCACAGGACCAGCCTGGCAAGAGTGGCCTTGCTCACAACCTGGCAGTCTCCCGAGGCAGCTGAGTTCGCTGCTCTCATGCCACCTACCCCTTGCGGGCCTCGTGGGCTCGCGCTTGCTACTGTCAAGTGTCTGTTGTCAGTGACAGCTGGCGAGGCGCGGGAGCTCGCGTGCCGTCTGACACTTCTGCTCTCCACTTCGCAGCGCTGTCTGTGCTGCTTTTAGGAAGCTGTCTGCACGCGGCCAGCTCCACTGCTCTGTGATTCCCTCTGGCTCCTGCGACTGAGCCCCTGGGCGTGTCATGCCACAGCTCCCAGGTCACCTTAGGGCCCTGGAAAGGTGCTTGGGTTGATCAGCAGATACACACACACAGCTCTCCTCAGCATGCCCAAGACAGCCTAACCCTGCCCTCGGGGCTACACCACCACACTCCCCTGCTCTCCATACCTACTCACTCATCCTGTGTTACCAAAAACACTAGCAAAAACTGTATAAAGCACTAACTGCACACATTCACACACAGAGACACACCCACACATGGAGAATGTGTGAATATCCAAGCATAGGCTATTCCATCCTAACACAGTGGCCTCAAGCAGGATTTATGTGGCACAGCGGCTGCTGTGAACTGCCAGAGACTTGGTAGCGGGGGCGACTGCAGCTCTGAGGCCCCTACGCCTCATCTTCCAGATCCAGCTCTGCTTTTATCTCTGTGTGTTGTACTTCTGGATAAGATTTTAGAGGGAAAAAGTGTTTTAAAACTACTGTCATTCACAAGCCATCTGATCATCAGAGACACACCAGGAGCTTTTAAACTTTTGAATTCCTCGCTCCGGTGTCTCCGAATGTCTAGGGCCGGGGCCCCAGAAGCTGTCTATTGGGAGTGTGAGCCCCTACTTCTCAGGATGGACCTGGAGCTGCAGGCATCGCTCTCGCCCGGGTGCTTGCAGGTCTTTAGGCCTTACTGGTACTCCCCGACCCAGAAGCTTTGGGGGCAGAGTGTAGCATCTGCATTTTAATAAGCCTTCTCGGTGAGTCCAGTATCGGCTGAAGCTGCAGAACGAGGCTGAGGGTTTTTACATCCTGGTTCTGTGGGGCCCTAGGGTTCTTTCCTGATCCCCCCTGAACTTGAAATAGACAAACAAGCAACTTGATTGGCTTCCCAGGCCTTGATGCTCCCAGCCCCTGCCAAGGAGCTCCACCTTTAATGTTTTGTTTACTGGAGTTCCACATCAGAATTTATTTGAGGACAAAAGTCTAACTTTAAAGAAAATAGTGTGAGGTCAACCAACCTAGTGCAATTGTACCATTACATCTCTTTTTGGTGGTGGTGGTGGTGGTGGTGGTGGTGGTGGTGGTGGTGGTGGTGGAGGGTATTCAAATTCAACAAAAGGAAGAAGGTGGGCCAAAGCAACAGGACCAGTGGCTGGGGCCCAGCAGTGAGGTCAGAAGGCAGAGTTGGTCCCCACTGCCCAGCACCCTTTCTCACCCTGTTCCCCCAGTGTTGGTGTATGTTCCTTTTCTCCTGCAGGCTGACACCCTACGAGTGGTATAGCCCTCACCCGTGCGCCCAGGGCCGATGCAACCTGCTAGTGAACCAGTACTCCCTCGGCAACAGCCTCTGGTTTCCAGTTGGGGGCTTCATGCAGCAGGGCTCTACCATCGCCCCTCGCGCCTTATCCACCCGCTGTGTCAGTGGAGTCTGGTAAGGTCCTGCAGGAGACAGGGCCGGGGCTGAGGGGGAGTGGAACCACGATACATGGGAGCAAAAAGAGGACCGCCGTTAAGCCCTGATCTACTGCACGTAGCCAGGAGCCTTAGAAACCCTAACAGGCAAACCCTAAAACCTCTGCCTTTCATGGTGCCCCAGCAGGGAGCTTAGCTACTGATTGCCAGCTCTAAAGATTGCAGACAGTGCACAAAACCCCCTCTGAGTTATCTCTGTGGCTCCCTTTACTCTGCCTCTGAGATCTGGATACAGAAGAGAGCCCAGGCTGGAAGGAAGAGCAAGAAGACGGCCTTTAAGGCCCACAGCCAAGCATAGACGACTTCCTACCCTGAAAATAACCTGTGCTTTGAGTGGCCAGGCCAGCAAGGCATGTGCAGATGTATGTAAATACGAGCTCCCAGCAACTTGTCCCTCCCGGAGGAGGCTGCCCCATCACACCTCCTCCCAGGTGTCTGGAGCTTTGTCCCCATGCCTCTGGGCGCTTGGCCTGTTTACCTCAGCAGGTGTGGGAAAATGCAGACCTTTAGACACTTGGCAAAGGGCAAATGATTTACAGGGTAGAGAAGCTCTTTGAAAACCTGAATGTGTTTGCTGGCCAAATAGCTCAGGGATTAAAGCACCTGCAAGCAGGCGCAGGGGCTGGTGGTTTGATCCTGGGCCTGCCATGCTGAGACTGGGATTGAGACTGGGCGTGGTGATATGTGCCTATAATCCCAGCACTTGGGAGGCTGTAAACAGGAGGATCACTATGAGTCCAATCTAAAGTGAGACCCTGAACACCCTGTAGATCTGTCTCTAAAATACAGAAAAAAGAAAAAGAAAAAAAGAAAACTTGAATGTGTTCTCACCATGAATGCATGCGCTAATGATTTTCATTAGGCAGTATGGAGGAAATGACATATATATTATAGATGTAGAGGGGCGAGCTTGTGAGGGATAGTTTCTGATCTCTAAAAATCCAGTTTCAGTTTGGCTACCACAACTTACAGGGCTTAACATACTCAGTCCCCTTGCCTGCTTTTCAGGCTGACTAGACTGAAGGAAAGGGAAGCTGGTGTTTCGTCCTGTGGGTCCTGTTGCCCAGGTCAAGGGAGGTCTGTGCAGAGGTCACACAGGAGCACAGGTGGGGCTGGTCACTGGGGCAGCAGCCTTTCCTATCTAGAATACCCACTTCCTTGATAAATAACACATGTAGTACAATGTACTATGTAGCACAACAATTGGAGCAAAATGCTCACCTATTATCAGATATTGCTAAGAAGGTACTGAGTAGATTGATTCAGAGAACTGTGACTCATTGTCCTCAGGAAAAAGGAATAGCTTGGCAGAGGTCATCCCAGTGGTCCCTCAAAATTCAGGGAATCATAGCAGATGTACTGAGACATAAGCACCCATTGGCTGAGGATGCTGACCTCTCAGTACCCGGGGCTCTTCTGTCCACAGGGTGGCCCTGGTTGTTGGTACAGCATGGCCCCACTATCTGCTTCATCAACATGGCAGCCCTCTCCAAGCTGTACCCATCCTCTAGAGAGCTTCAGAGGCATGAGTCCTGCAGGGTACTGTCCTAAAAGGCTGGCCCAAGGGGCTTGGTCACCGTGTCCCAGAGTGTGTTGGGAAGGGGCCTTGGCAGTAAAGGGGAGCCACTATGAGGGGTGCTCACTGGTCCCTCACTAAATCAAGTCCATGGTTTGGTCAGTTCCTTGGGGTTTGGGAGGTCAGAAGACAGGGTTGCCCTGGCCTTCTCACCAGACCAGCTGACAGAAAATGCCATGCTACTTACAAGAATACCAACATCACAACTTATAATGCTCCTTTCACATAGGAGCCAGGCTCTACCAACCCCAGGAAACTGCACGAGCATCCTTTTCCTCCTTACAAAGTTGATGACAGGCATGCATCGAGCTACCTAGGCTCTCTGACCCTTCCCCTATGACCTGAGGCCTCAAGTGCCACAAGGCTACCCAAGGTGGGACAGATGTCATAATGGAGCCCGGTGGATGAGACAGGAAACTCCCAGCCAACCCCGAGGCCATGGCCCCACCCAGTGCCCAATGATCCCAGCTTTCATCAGTGCAGCTAAGTAGCAGGAAAACACTGGCTTGTTCCTGGGAATGATCACAAAAAACAACAGGGTTTTTGGAAGCAACAGGGTGGGAGTCAGCAACCAGGAGCAAAGAGAGCAGGTCTTGAGCAGGGAGGGACACCTTCCACCTGTAGGTTTCACATGGGAAAGATACAAGGAGGTAGCAAGTGATTTTCCCTTGTATACTGGCTGAGGATCTCTCTCTTTTTCAAAATGTATTTGGTTGTTACAGCGTTTCACTACGCAGCTCAGACTCATAGTGATCCTCACGTTTTCAGCCTCCCCAGGGCTAGGATTACAGGCACACGTCACAACACCCCAGACTCTGTAGCAGGCCCAGCCCACCCAAGGGGCAGGGTTGGCACCAGGATTGAACTGTGGTCCCTGCACTTGCCTAAGCTTACCTAAGCAGGCGCTTTAGTCCCCTGAGCTATCTCTAATTAGGGTCTTTCTTTATGTTTCCCTGTGTCTCTTCCGTTCATAAAGTCCTTTACAGATTACTGATCACTGAGGATATACCACCTCCCTTGATGTCACACCTCTCCTTAGACTGGCAGAGCAAGCATTATGAGTCCCATTAGACAGATGAGCTTGAAGTAGCCTTCCCTGTGATCTTGTAGGTGGAATAGGACCAGAATTGAAAGCCCATTCACCTCACTGGCAGCATAAAAAATCTATCGATGGCTAGCTGTGCTCTAAGAGAGTCCCTCATTGCTTCACCCCTGGGGAGGCAGCCAGCACAAGTGCCTAATGACAGTGGCATGAGAGGCAGTGGCACTTGCTGCTCTTGAAAACCCACCTGGTGGCTACCAGCTGCTGAGTCCTGTGGCATATACATTAGCCAGCAATGTCTATGAGAAGTGATGGCTTGTGAATTTAGATCTCATTGATTCAGAATTGTGGTTCTTCGACTTGAATTGTGCTGAGCCTCTCTTTGAACCCCTTACACCAAAAGTATTGGGATGCAGATCCATACTGTTAACCAGATGAGCAAAGCTTGTTTAATCTACCTAGGGGAAGAAACTATAGTTAGTGGCTTTAGCATATATTCTACTTGCATTGCAAAATTTTTCTAACTAAATGGGCTGTAACAACTCAATAGAAGTCTTATAGTTTGAGGTTGCATGACCATTGTAAGAGTATTTTCAGCCCAGTGTGATGGTGCACACCTGTAATCCCGGCACTTGGGAGGCTGAGACAGGAAGATTCCCATGAATATGAGGACAGCCTGGGCTACATAGTGAATGCAAGACCAGCCTGGACCCCAGAGAGGCCCTGTCTCCAAAGAAAAAAGAGTATTGTCAAATTCTAACATTTTAGCGATTGGAAGGTGTTTTTCAACAGTTTGTCTTCATTAAAGACTTTCTATCAAGATTTATAGAACTGGTTCCAAAATAGATACATATCAGCGTGTTACTTGGTAAGCCACTTCATTTTCCCAGCTGCACTTCCCTGCCCTCTAGAGTTGCAGGGATTGTGGAGGGGCAGTTGAGCAGTACGTGCACAGTGCCTTGCCGTTCACAGCTGAAGGCTGCCTTCCACCTGAGGAGGTGGGTAGACAGCCCAGTTGTACCTCTGCACAGAGTGCTCCAAGTCGGAGCTCTCAGCTCATGCACCGGCTTACTTCCCATGGTCCCCAGGCTGGCTCATGTGCATGGCCTTCAACAGCTTTTGAGTAACAGCCAATAATTACCTCCTTTCAAAAACAGGAAAGAAGAGTCAATTGTGTTTTTCCAGGCAACACTCACAAACTCAGTCTACTTTCTCTCTACATCGTAAACCCTGCCCCCTTTCTCTTCCCCCACTAAGAGCTCCTTTAATAGACAGATAGTTGGTCTCTCCTGTGTCACAGCCAGACTGGGCTTGGGGACCAAGACAAATGGGAGTGCCCAGACAGTGACTTCCTGGTCTTTTCCTACGCAGGTGGGCGTTCACACTGATTATTATCTCATCCTACACGGCCAACCTGGCAGCCTTTCTGACTGTGCAGCGTATGGATGTGCCCATTGAGTCAGTGGATGACCTGGCTGACCAGACTGCCATTGAATATGGCACAATTCATGGAGGCTCCAGCATGACCTTCTTCCAAGTAAGCCTCACTTGAGGACCGGGCAGAATAAAGTTGCGATATTTGTGTGCTGGAGATAAAAACATCTCATCTCATTATCTCTTTTGAACATCTACCCGGGGCTCACTTTTCTCCTCCTCCACAAAATGAGCCAGAAGGAAGCCCCCAAAGGACACTGGGTTAATGTTAGCCTATCCTAGAGTGATGTACCTGGACAGTTGTTAGTACTGGAGATGATTTTATGTTTAACATGATGGGACTTTGTTGGGGGCTTTTGTTTGTTTTTACTAATAGACAACATTAATTTTATTTGCATTTATTTTATGCTTAATTTATTCCCATGCCATAAGTTTTTGTTTCTCCAGTTTCTTCTGGGATATCTTTTCCTTCTGTACAACTTCCTCCTCTAGTTTAGGAACAATTTGTTCCTAACAGATTGGGAGCTCCTTTGGTAGCTAACAGGGGGAGCTCATGGATGAATTAACCAGCCATGAGCTCTGTAAGTACGGCAGCACATCTTGGGTGCTTTGTTCACCTGGATATGTTCAGTAATCAGAGAATCTACATCTAAATCCTTAAGTCCAGCATTACTGTCTGCATTTTTAAGCATGTGCAGCAAAGATTCAGCACTCTTTTTGGGCCACCGACCCTGTGTCCAGCCCCGCTGTTGGGCCTGGGCACACCTACCAACTCCACCATTGTAATGCCGAAATGGTACACACTGCTTCTTTAATGTGACATCCTTCGGATACTTGGTGGCCTTTCAGATATGCATACCCTTGGTGGCCTGGGCAGTTTCACGCGTGTTCTTATTATGGACGTGAAGATTTGAGCCTCTTGATTTGCATGATTTTGTGGGGTTTTCTGGGTCGAGAGAATAATGAACCATTTTCACAGGTCACCTCAGACCACTAACAGGAAGAGCTTAAAATTGTTTTGTTTTGCTTTCAGAACGGGATTGAACTCAGGCCCTTATGCTTGCCAGGCAAGCGCTTATTCTATTGAGCTATCTCCCCGGTCCCTGGGACTTTGTTTGAATGTAATAGCTTCATGTTTGTTTTATGTACATTAGAAAAATATGCTGTGAATTAAATCTATAGTTTTATTTACATTGCTGTGTAGGGTGGAACTGAAGTATATATTTAAATTTTAAGAAATGAGGTAGTGTATTAGGTGTTCCTAAGACCAAACAAGATAGGTCTTAGTAACACAAATGGCTGATTATTGAGGAACACAGTTTGACTAAGATCGACTGGGATCACTGATCCCTGGCTGGTAGGCCTCACATGGGGGCGCCGCTTCGCTCCTTTGGGATTCCTTTCCAGGCTGAGGAGAAGGCGCTGCCACCATAATGTGCTCGCTGACTGACAAGCTGCTTGATCTCCAAGGCTGACAGAACGAGGCCAGGCAGAACAGTAGTTTCCTAGGCTTCAAGATCTCAAGGGAAGCAGATTTCCCCTGGGGCCAGTGGGTGTCCAGCCAGCCTAACGTAGAAGAAGCTCATTTTCACATTAAGCAAGCCCCAGTCCTTCCATTTTCTGTTTCCCATGCAAGTCTCAGAGTCTGTTGGTGCAGAGACTGTAGAAAGCATCTTGTAAGCACACAGTTGGGATAGACCCCCAGAATTCTGTCTTATGATTGGTAAATAGAAGCCAGCACTGGCTATGTGATAGACAAATTGTTTCAGAGTAGATGGCAAATAACTGCACTGCTTCTGCTGGTGGCGTTCTAAGTCCTGAATGAACCTGAATTTCCTGCTCCAAACTGAGAGATGATGAAGGGACATAGCCAGGACTTCATGCCAGCAAAAGGAAGCTGTCATTGACAGATCTCTAGGGTTGATGTGGCGGAACTGGTAATCAAACCTGTGTCCAGAATTCCCAGCGCCTTGGGACCTAGAGGCTGCCCCGTCTTTGTGCAAGGGCAGTGGTGGTGAACATCTTGAATTGAGAGATGGAGGGGGAAAGGCTCTTGATTATCATGGGGGGCCCGCGGGGCAAGGGACAGCATTCTAGGGCGCATTTTGATTCCTTGCTCTTTTCTTTCTCTTTTCCCAATTCCGCTTCCTTTTGCTCTCTCCCCAGAATTCCCGCTACCAGACCTATCAACGCATGTGGAATTACATGTACTCCAAGCAGCCAAGTGTATTTGTGAAGAGCACAGAGGAGGGAATTGCCAGGGTGTTGAACTCCAACTACGCCTTTCTGCTGGAGTCCACCATGAATGAGTATTATCGGCAGCGAAACTGCAACCTCACTCAGATTGGGGGCCTGCTGGACACCAAGGGCTATGGGATTGGCATGCCAGTCGGTAGGCAGGCAAGGAGCAGCCTCACGGGTAGCTTCATCCAGGCAGGCTGAGAGCAGCTAAAACCGTGGAACACGCTGAATTCAGTAACTCCTGTTTCAGGATTTCAGGCTGGGGATGTAGCTCAGCACTAGAATGCTTGGCTAGCATGCACAAGGTCATGTATTTGATGCCCTATACAGATAGATAGATAGATAGATAGATAGATAGATACATACATACATACATACATACATACATACATAGTTAGATTCCTGTTCCAGAATCAGTTTAACAGTGACTTCCGGTAAAAACAAAACAACTTTTACAGAGTGGTAAACACTCTGCCCATAAATATGAGAGAGCTATTTGGTTATTTGATTGACATTATTACAGGCTCATTCTCATTATTAAAGGGTTTATTGATGCACTCAGTATTGGATACTTGCTTCTCTTATTCTGCTTCCTGTTCTTCGGCCATTTCTCTGATTGACGTCTGTACTAGAAGAGGGAAGAAGGAAGAGGTGGTAACACCTAACTGAATGGATTAATTTTGCATTTTGCCAGTGTCCACTGAAAAATTTACTGACACGATTTGGTGAAATAGCTTTCAATTATTTGTGGATTTCAGGGATCTTCCTGTTCTGAGTCAGCATGAGTAACAGGGAAAGATGATAAAGCCCTGGTGTTCAGCCTGCTGCCTGTTGCCATCTGCGCATTGTGTTATAGAGCAGGGTGGAGATAGTTGGCTTCCAAAAAGGTATCTTAGCTGTGCTTTTTAAAGGTCATTCACTCTTGGGCCTTTCCCAGCTGGTAGTGCTTCCACCAGGAGATAAGGGGAACATTTTTAGCTGCTGTTGTGATTGTGGAGAGAACTGAGTGTGTTCTCCAGGTGGCTCTGGCACACACCCTTCCCCAACATGCACCCCTGAGAGCCACTGGTGCCCAGGGGTGACTCTGTCCCAGGGTATTCTTTATCAAGGCATCCACAGAAGAAGCAGGAGTTGAGGTCATCAGATCACAGGAGAACACAAACACACCAAATGCCCATCTTTGTAGATACATTGCCTTTCCCTTCTGTTGATATTTAGCCAAATACAAGCTCTGTAAATTATAGAATTCACTTACACCTGTGGAGTGTAATGAGCATGGTGTTAGTCACACCAGCCTGGAAAAGTATCCTGTTTACTGTCATCCTGGTACTTTAGAGGGGCTGTTTAACATCTCTGAGCCTCAATTATCCCATTGATAAAATTAAGTTTCAAATGCCTATTGTTAGGGTTAAGCCTGATAATCTGGTTATAGCGTCTTGCTTCTGTCCTGCCTGAGAGAATATTAGCAGGATGTGGGAAGATCCTTCCCATCTTTCCCATAATTCCCCATGTCATTTGATAAAAAAAAAAATAACTTCTTAATTACTGATCAGAAACCAAGCAACTGAACCCAGGTAGTACTAATGGCTCATCTCTGAACTCTAGATCTTGCCACTTGCAGTTCTGTAACTGGAGGCCTCACTCAGGATACCTGGAATGAGGCACATCCTCCACTAAAGGCCACGTGGCATCAGTGTCCATTAGTATGCAGATTATGGGCCCATTTGGGAGGTACACTGGCTGATGTTCTCTTTCAAGACGGTAGAGCGAGCCACACAATGAACTTAGGATGCGTCTTGGTGGTAGTCTAGCAATTTAATGAGTTCAACTTCATTTTCAAGTGATTCCAATATTTTCATTAGAAACTTGACTGTGGATCATTAAGGACCAATTCTGAAATTTTCCCTAATAACCAAGGACAAATGGTGGGAAGTGCTTTAATTTTGTGTCTAATCTGATACCATTTTCACATGTCTCATCTCACTTAAGCGTTCCACCTGGGAGACATATGTGGTTCTTCCTGTTCTATAGCGGGCACAACAGAGATTCAGAGCAGATACATTGCTTGTCCAAGACTACAGAACAGAGAAAGAAGCTGCCTTGAGGCTGGGAGGCTTATCTTCAAATAGAGTATTTCACTGACCAGATCATGCTGCCCAATGGATCCCCCACCTAGACAGGGCTGGATAGATGGGAAGATGTGCTGTGGTTCTCACAGGAGGCTGGAGGAGACATCCTACAGCTTACTGCATCTGAGGTCATGCATGTATGTCATTCTCAAGAGTGGGGTGAAGGACTAAATTTGACTTAGCTATGTTGTTTGACCTGAATAAAGAGAACTAGAAAGAAGAACAAGATACAAAACTGGTCAGGTGGTTTAGAAGCTGAATAACTATAAAGTAAGCAGAATAGCTCTTTCCTGTGACTCTTAGTGCGTTATGGGGTTGGATTGAAAATGCCTAGAAAATGCTTGAAATGAAAGTGTTCTGGGGCTGGTGAGATGGCTCAGTGGTCTAAAGCACTTACTTAGAACAAGCTTAGTAAAGCACAGGGACCGCGGTTCAATCCCCCAGCACCACATGCCAGCCAGCTCCGCCCCTGGTGGGCTGAGCTGTACACACACACACACACACACACACACACACACACACACATAAATAAAAAATTTAAAAAAAAAGTGTGCTACAGGCTGGACAGACGTCTCTAAACGTGGTAGTTCATGAACCTTACACCTAACTACGTCTGCTGGCAACTTATTCTTATATCCATAAACTGCCTGCTTATGACATGAAGTTCTGCTGGTGTTCACCTGCACCAGTTATACAGAAACGTTCATGATTGCAGTCCTGGCATGGGCGTGTCGGGGATAGGTGTGTCTATAGTATGGGAGGTTCTACCCTATGAGTCCTGGATTGCCAGGGTCTGAGAGAGCTGCTACTTTGCTTCTCAGCATGTAGTTCATAGCCTGCAGCCTGAGCATCACCTTGGAGTTTTTTGGAAATGCAAAAATCTCAGGCCCCACCCCAAACCCACTGAACCAGAACTTGCAGTTCCACTAAATCTCCAGGTGATCCCTATGCACATTAGAATTTGAGAAGCTTTGTTCCAGGCTTCTGCCCAAATCCTTCACCGTAACCCTTTTCCTCTGAGGCATCTGTTGACATCAGGCTGCCCTAGAGCTTGAACAAAGAAACTGGACTGCTTGGTTGTTTTCCACTCTCTTGGCAGCTTTCTCTTAGTGATCACAGACCTCAGACAACCGTGGGACATGGAGCTCTCCACTGTTTCATTTAAGCCTGTTTTTGTGATTGAACCTTAATTCTAGAACCAAAGCTCCTTGACCATATTCTATCAAAAAAAATTTTTATTTGTACTGAACAGAAAGAAGCTTTGTGTTTAAGGAGGGAGAGAGTGGTGGGGATGATAGAGTAACAGACAGGCCAATGGTTTTGGAGCATCCAGCAGGCAGCCGTGAGGCTCAGGGACACCTCGTGCAGATGGACATAAGGAAGCTTCTTGTGTATCAGTGGACAGCTCACTTAATGTGTGTAGATCATCTTGTTTTAATTTAGAAATTGGGAGTAACTGGACGGGGGGGGTGGAACCTTCTAGAAAGCTATGACTTGACCCATCCTGAGGTCTTGGCAGTGGGTTGGATGTGCCAGTTCATGAGGGCATAAGGAAAGTAGAAGAGACCCAGGAAGCCAGAAGGCTCTCCTTACTGTAGAGGAGATGGCGCAGAGTGGGCAGCAATGGTCTAGTGACCGGGGGCCACGTGTCGCATCTGTCCCTCTTCCTGAGGTCCAAGCAGGCAGAGCAGCTAGGACCTATGCTTGGAAGGGAACTGGAGTGGCTCCTAGGAGGGCATTCATAGCCTGTATCCTGGACTCTCTTGTGACCCTACAGGTTCAGTTTTCCGGGATGAATTTGACCTGGCCATTCTCCAACTACAGGAGAACAATCGCCTTGAAATCCTGAAGCGCAAGTGGTGGGAAGGGGGGAAGTGTCCCAAGGAGGAAGATCACAGAGCTAAAGGTAAGAATGTTCAAGACCTTTTCTCCCACCCTAGGTTTCAGGTAATGACTTCTAGGACACAGGGAGAAAGCACCCTGGCAGGCATCATGTGTGTACTGAGGATGACTGAGATCAGGCTTGTCCCAGGGTCTTGTGTACTGTAGGCACCCAATGTATCCCTGGCCCACAAGAGCTAGAGGCACAGTCTTCACTTCGTGTCCTGGATCAGCTGGTGTAATCCCCTGCACCATGGCTTCCACCTTAATCCATGCCCCCAACATCTCCCACCTGTATGGATATAACAGCCTGGATCCTTTCTCCATCTTTACATCTCACAAATCCATTCTCTACTATGAGCCTGGATGTTTCTTCAAAAATATAGATTAGATCGCAGCATTGGCTTCCCAGTGGCTTCTCATCCTGGAATAAAATTCACACTTTCTGTGAACTGAAGGCTCACTGTGACCTGTGCCCTCCCTCCCCAACTTCCTCTTTGTCCTCTCACCGAGCCTCCTAGCTTGCTTCCACACCAAGGTGGGCACTCGCACTCTCCACAGCCTCCCTGGGAGCTCACGGAAGTCTTCACTCCCTCTCCCCTTCTAACCCTGCTTTTGCTTTTCAGACCTTATTACCACATGATATATTCTGTGTTTGCTTACTTTCTGCCTCCTCTACTAGAAAGTTGGTTTCATGAGGACAGGGTCTGTGTTCTGCACAGCCCCTGGCCCCTGGATGCTTTTTACTGAATGGATGAACAAATGTTGAATTTGCATTGGGTTGAAGGAAAAGCAGCTTCCCACTAACTACTTGAGTAACAAGAATGTGAAGGGTCTTCGAACACCCAGATTTTCTATAGAGCATATCATGGTTTACCTTGATTATATCTATAGCAGAGTTAATATATGTTAACTATTTTTATTCTTATTTTATTTTATTGTTATTTTTTGTATTTTAGGGAGGGGTCTACAGGGTGTTCAGGGTCTAACTACTAGATGGACAGACAGTGATCTGTCTGTTTACAGCCTCCCAAGAGCTGGGCTTACAGGCGTGCGCCACCACACCCAGTCTCAGTCACAGTCTCAGCGTGCCCCAGGGGCAGGGCCAGCACGACAGGCCCAGGAATCAAACTCCTGGCCCCTGCACCTGCTCGCAGGTGCTTTAATCCACTGAGCTATTTGGCTGGGCCTTGTTAGCTATTTTTAGATAACTTTTACTTTCCAAATGTCCTGTTTTGGACGAAACATCACATAGTCGCACTAGTAACCCACTATAACCTTGCTGAAGGGTGCAGCAAATTCACAAGCACACACCACCCTCGGGAAGTAGCTGGAGGGCAGAATGAAGGCTGCACATGCTTGCTTTCTGCTCAGCACGAGTGATTATCCTTGATGAGACAGTGTTTCTAAGCATCTATACATGGACACCTCTGTCTGACAAAGAGAAGTCTTAGGAATAGGTATCTAAGGAGCAAGTCATTTGTAATGTAAAAGAAGTGCTGTGTTCAAAAGAATCCAAGGAGACCACACACTTCTCAGGGAAGCAAAGGCCAGAGCTGCCCGGGAGAAGGCAGTGGCCACTAGTGGACACTGGTATGGACAGATCTTGTTTGAAACTGCCTATTGCTAGTCTGCGGGCCTACATTAGTTATCACTGCCAAAGCCTCATGTTTTAAATCTGTAAAATGAATGCAGTAACCCAGGGTTCTATTAGGTTGTTGTGAAGGTTGGGTGAAGTAGCGTGGAAGTTGGCTCATGGTAAGAGTCCAGGGCCTCATGGTGTTACTGATCCGCACTCCTGTCATGCCATGTGGCTCTCAACTCTAGATGGGGTAATCCCAGTTATTCAGGAGGTCGAGGTAGGAGGATCAAAAATTCTAAGACTCTCTGCTCAACTTAGCAAGACCTTGTCTTAAAATTGTAAGGAAGGAAGGAAGGAAGGGCAGGTGGCCTTGAGGTATAGTTCTTGGATAGAGGGCCCTAGGTTTAATCCCCAGTAGCAAAACAAAACAAAAAAAACTCCAGGGCAGGCTAATTCAGGTAAGTTATTTTCCACAGCCAGCCAGCCCACCATTCAGCCAACAGAGATGCTGAGTGACAGTGTTACAGCCTTTTGTTTTTACTCCAGAGAATAAAAAAGTCACATGGGTTTATTCCTGAATGTCCTAGAATGATTTCTGGAAACAAGACCAACAAATTTAAAGTGATTAGCAAACATTTTATATTAGCCATGGGGGCATGGCCCTAGCTCAGGCCTTTAAGTGGCTGCTTCCACAAACCTCTCAGCCTCAGGTTGCTGGAGTTCGAACCTCACAACTCTCCCGCTGGCCAAAAGTGCCCTGAAGCCATTCGAGGAACAACAAAAAAAAAATCCTTTATATTAGCCAAATTATAATTAAAATCTGGGGGTGCAGGTGAGTGTAGACCAGACTAGCTGTTATTTGCTCAGGGAGAAAAAAAAAAATTAGAGTAGATACAAAGGACAGTATCAGAACATTTTGTTCTGACACCGGATTCTAAAGATGCACAGGGATTGTACAGGTAGGGATAGCAGGGAGATGGTATTTCAGGCAAGTAGGCACTTTGAGGAAGGGCGTAGAGGCAGAAATCACCACAGTGGGCAGGGTTGTGTGCTGAGACCAAAGGGCCAGCTGGGGCATAGCAGAGCAGGCTGGACCTGGCCTGAGAGAACTGGTAGAAAATGTCAGAGATTCTAGAGTGACCTGCAGCACCTAGCCCAAGTCTAGGGAGTGATCTCTGAGCTCTTACCGGCACTCCTGTTTCCAAGGAACAGTTATTACCTTGGGAGAAACCAAATCAAATCATTGGCTTTAAATTCCAAAACAAGGTTTTTTTTTTTTTGTTTTTGTTTTTGTTTTGTTTTGTTTTGTTTTGTTTTGTTTTGTTTTTAGAATTTGTTGCAGAGATAATGTTCTTGCAGCAAGGTTGTTGATTTGCTGGGGAATTATTTTGGAATTCAGACATGGATTCCTGAAGGAAATTGTGCATAAAGTTCATGTTAGATGCAGGAGAGTGAAGCAAATGAAATAGAAGAGCCCGGGCCAACAAATTTGCAAGTGAGATAAAAAGATGACCTGGGCAGGATGCATTAGAACGTGGCCAGTCCCTGAGAAGGGGCCTGTGTGCCTTTTTGGAAGCAGAAGAATGACAAGTATCATTTCTAGGATTAGCTAGGATTAAAATAATTATAGAGAGATTTTCCTGCTTATTTGTGGTATTTGGCAAACCCCAGAAATATGCGATATGCCACAGTGGAATTGGCACAAGTGACACATGGGAACCGAGAGCAGAGAAGACGCAGTAAAGGCCTGAATTTTCCTAGGCCCCAGACGAGGATACTAGAAATCTGAGTTGGCGCCAGGTGAGACCACACCCCCACCCCCTGCTCTGCTCTGACACAGGCAGGACCGCTTTCTGAACCCCAGGCC
Source organism: Octodon degus (assembly GCF_000260255.1). Taxonomy (NCBI): domain Eukaryota; kingdom Metazoa; phylum Chordata; class Mammalia; order Rodentia; family Octodontidae; genus Octodon; species Octodon degus. Next base: position 4,249,981 of record NW_004524656.1, on the reverse strand, counting down.
TGACACACAGCACCAGAGGGGAGGAAAAAAAGAGAGAACACTGAATTTAAACCTGGAATGGCTGCTGAGAATTCTCTGTGCATTTGTCAGTCAAGTAGAAATGGAGGTTTCAAGTAAAAATTAGATTCATTGATTGAAAAGTAGTCACCATTTTTGTAGTTGTTGGCTCTGGAAATGCTTCCCAACCCCCAGAGGTCCAGGTAGACTGATCTGACAGCGGAGCTCAGGTTGAAGGAGAGCTGACAGAGGGAAGGAAAGCAGACTCCCAAGAAAGCCAGAAATCTATGAACAGGAGGCCTCACTGAGCTACTGCTTGTGAGACCAAATGTTCCCTGCACCAGAGAAGAGAGCTGAACAGATGAAAGAGAATAAACAACAGAAGCTGTCTTGCCTGGATCCCAGGGCTTCAGGGGATGCCTGAGTTTTGTGACCCCACCAGCACTAAGTTGGCTGTCTGCCATTGTCCTTAGGAACGCAGGATAATCTCTGCTAATAAAAGGTGATGTGCAAGCATGGGACTGTCCAGGAGATGCCGTGCCAGTCACCGTGAGAGCAGGGCATTGGCCAGCAGGGACCCCATTCTGGCCGTGCTGGAAACCACACAAACATCAAAGGCTCAAAACCTTCTTGGCTAAGGGAAATTTCACCAGGCCTCCTCCAGGCCGAGCCGGAAGCACCAGCCCCAAACATGAGGTGCTGTTGCTTCATCTCTCTTTGCGGCCAGTTAGCCACTGGACTTACTACAGTATAAAACTCACTACTCAAGAGACTCAGAGAAACAAGACTGCCGTGACCCCAAAGGTCCCTTCCTTGAAGTCTTTAAATGGCTAAGAGAAACCAAGCCCCAGGAACACTTTTCCTCTCATGTCTCAAATGAAACCAAGGGCGGTAGTTTTAATTTGCTTTCCACGGCAGCTCCTAGGTGATCTTTCTTTCTGTAATTTGAATCAGCTGGCGTTAGCATGTACCTAAAGAAATAAGAGCAATATGGAGCTGGCCAAGAGCGATGGCGCTGCCATACATGCAAGCAGGAAGGGGGCCTTTTCTTCAGAGACCTCGGAAACTGACAGTGGCTATGGGCGCTTTTGGTTTCAATTAAAATGTATCAGACGACATGCTGGTGCCTAATTTAATACTTTTCTGCTTTCTTATCCTATTAAAATGTGAGAAATTGCAAAGAAAAGGAACTGGTGCTTACCCCAGCTCTAATCCAATATTACAACTCAAACGACACTGCCAAACTTGGGAAAGAACCCTAACATTGGGACGATGCCACCCGTCCTGAGCCATGCTGTCAGGGGTCCCTTCATTCCCCCTTCACTTCTCTCACCTCTTCCTTTCCCTGCCTATAGTTTAATGGCCATCTACCTTTGGATGACCTCCCAAAAATTGAAATGGCAGAGCCTGTGGAAGACCGGAGGTTGCACAGCGCAGGAGGCTCCATTCCAAGCAGTTTCATTTGCTGCTGCTTTCTCTTTACAAAAGCACGGATTTTTATTTATTTATTTTCTCCCTGAGTTCCTATAAAAAGAAATATCGCTAGCCACTCACAGATGCTGGCAGCCCAATTCAAGGAGATTGGATTACTGAAGGCTTTGCAGAACAATTGCGAGACAAAAAAGGTGGTCGGTGAGCTCCAAGGAAATTAAATACATTTATCTTGAAAAATACAAGCGCACAATTGGGCTTCAAAGGAACATAAATAACACTAGCAGGCTGTGACAATCAGGGTTCCCTTTCAGGAATAGAAAAGAGGCCAGTAGCATTCACTCATGGAACCCTTGGAGAACAGGAAGTTTGCTGTCTGGCTCAGTGGGAATAAATGCATGAGACATCTTAGTAGGTGTGGGGGCAGGTGATGGGGAAAGGGGGGCTTTGGGACATTTTTCTCTTGCTTTCTTCTTGGGGGCCCAGCTTAGTTATCTGGGTTCTCTGGTTTCTGTTGAGAGCATGAAGGCCAAAACTGAATGTGGGAGTTGGATAGTGTCTCAGAGATGCTGCAGAGGAAGCTCATCCCTAATCAAATGAGAAACCTGTCCGGATGTCAGAAAGCATGATCGACGACAAAGGCAAATGGTGACCCGATGAGTCCCCATTGGAGGAGCGCAGCAGCTATAAAGATGACAGCCCACCTCTATGTGGAAGCTGAGCAAAGGTGAAGTGGATCAGTCACCAGTTCAAACATGTGACGTCTTGTTCTACTGGACAGAAAGGAATTTGATGAGCTGAATTGGGAGCCTGTGCCTAGAACTCTTGCCCCTTGTCACTCTGGAGATTCCTGGCGTGGCAAGCTGAGCTCTGTGATCACATCTGGGCAGCCTGGTGGATCCAGTGACTGAGGGCTGGGAAGGGCAAGGGCCCTGGCTTCATATGGGCTTGGGCACTGTCACTTGTCAGCCATAGAGATAATCGCTTAACTTCTTCTCACTTTGGTAATTGGCAGGAAAAATAGAGGTATGAACAGTGTTTTGTCACAAAGCAACTGTAAGGATGGAATTAAATAACACGGAGCCAGGCATGGAGCACATGCTGTCATCCCCTACTATGAAGGCTGGGTCAGGAGGACCACATGTTCAAGGCCAGATGGGGAATTGAGGGAGACCTGGTCTCAAAATATAAAAATCTAGGGATGTCTCTCAGTGGAAAAGCACCCCTCAGTTAAATTTCCAATACTGAGCAAAGTTGTGTGGAAACCTAACTCATACTAAACAGTCATCAGGTCATCTTCATACCTACAAAGACCATAAACTTTGGAGTGGGATTTACCTAAAATTCCTATGCTCACTGTGAAAACGTAGGCAATTTAAGATCTCTGAATTTTTGTTTATGGAACAGGGTCTTCCGTATAATGTTGAATGAGGCAGGAAGTATTTTTTAAAATGAGATATTTGAGCTTACGTTTTGATACATCATAAAGAGTATCATCACTTTCATTTTGATAAATTGCAAAATTGATCAGAGTCTTCTCCCATCTCTCTTCTAGTTGGTGTCTCTTTCTCCTGTGTTTCCACTGTTCTTCCCCCAACCTGCTAGGTGCCTAGCCAACAGATGTCACAGTGAGTGCAGGAAGCCGTGTCGAGCTCACTGTTTTAGTCTCAGCAGCACACATAGTAAATCATTTTTATTTTCTGGGAAGATCATATAGGTCATTTTATATGTGGGCATGAGAAAGTGGTACTTCCGTCAAGCCCGTGGAGATGGAACTGCTTGCTGTGTCTGCACGGATGCTAATGAGCGTGGCTTTGAGATGGAAAGTGTTTGAAACCAGATGGGTCTAAGGATCCTGAACTTATCCAATGCTCCTGATGGTAACATTGTACAGAGTTGGGCACCTAGCACAGTGCCTGACTAATGACTCCAAATTCTCTGTAAAGACTTGTCAGGGGCTGGGGAGATAGCTTGGCGGTCTAAGTGCCTGCCTGGCAAGTGCAATGCCCTGGGCTTGATCCCTGGTACCACATGCTGTGCTGCTATACCAGCCACCAAAACCAGGCGTGGTGACACACACCTGTAATCCTAGTGCTGGGGAGGCTGAGACAGGAGGGTCACCACAAGTCCGAGCTTCAAAGTGAGACCCTGTACCAAATAAAGAAGTTTATAAAAATATTTTTAAAAGATTTGTCAAGTAACATCAAAGAACATTGCCCCCTTGTGTGGACTGTGGCACTAGTCTGGTCTCTGCACGTGTGGATTTCATGCAGCTGTCTCCATGATTTCTGCAGTCTCTGCATCTGCTGAGGGGTGCAGGCCCTTACCACATCTTAGCCATCCTCTGCTGTGGTCAGCCACAGTGCTCCCTGGAGTCTTGTGAGGCTCTTCATGGCAAAGCATAAGTGCACCCAAATCCAAGAAGTTCTTACTACTCAGAACCAGAGGAAGAGCAGGCGGGTGGGTGGAGATTCACATCTCTTCAAAGGTAGTCTGTTCCTGGTTATTATTGCCCTACACAGTTCTAGAGACCGAGAAAGTGATGCATTTGCATAAGTGAATTATCATTGGTGTTCGCGGGCAATCTGTGACAGCCAAGTTAGTGTTCGCCCAACCGGGAGGTTTCTAGAAGAATTTGATTCTGTTTCATCTAATGCCGGCTGGTTGCTTGAGCATTGCTGAGACTCAGGCAGACCCAGGTGTCAGGAGCAAATCCCAGTTTCACAGCCATCTGTCTGGGTGGCTCCTGTGTGGTCCCATCTGAAGAAGAGAAGGGAGGGCATGACACGGTGGTTTCCCAGCCCCTCTTGCAGGTGCAGAGGCATCTGGGCATGAGGCTCGGACCTCTGGGCTGGAGGGATTCCACAGGAAAGGCCCCTTCTGATGGATGGCCGTGTGCTGCGTGAGGCATCTGACTTCTCAGGGATGACGGATGACAGTGTTAAGCGGAGCTGCTGCACTCTCTGAACACTCCCTTTCCACTCCCTGCTCCATCTGTTTCTCAGCTATGACTCTGCCAGCAATCTATTCTTGTTTCCACTTTCCAATAATTTCCTAAAAGCACGAATGATATGCAAGCCTCACTCCAAGAAAGAGGAGGAGGAGGAAGTGGCAGAGGAGGAGGAGGAGGAGGAGGAGGAAGAGGAAGAGGAGGAGGAGGAGGAGGAAGAGGCAGAAGAGGAGGAGGAAGAGGAAACTGAGGAGGATGAAACTGAGGAGGACAGGGGGCGGCCCCTCAGCCAGAAATTGACACACCGAAGTGACATCTATGATGATTAACAAGCTGGTCCTGAAATTTGAGGAGCAGAGAAAGAAAGACTGGGGGACCAATGTGGTGTCTACCTGCATCTTGTTAAAACCTTAGCTCTTCTGAGAAGCTTACTCTGAAAGATGCAGAGTTATCCCAGCACAGGTCCATTTATGACTTTCCGCGCCCAGTACAGGAGGTCCATGTTGTGTATTGCCTGTGTCAGTATTCAGTGCCCCTTCAGCCAGTACAGTTCCCCTTCATCTGCCTGAATTCCTCAG
>NW_004524656.1:4237457-4239285 GCF_000260255.1 Octodon degus | reverse complement strand
GATATCCAGCCTCCTGAAGAACATCAGGAGTGAAGAGCCTCCAGTGAAAATCACTGTGTACAAGTGTGTGCATTGCTGGGCGCTCACTCCACACCTGCAGCAGATGTCCTGTTCTTCTGTCTTTACTTTGATCTTGCCATTCCTTAGCTACGAGATGTGATTGAAATAAAATTCCTCAGCAGAAGACACGCTGCTGCTGATCCCCCTCAAAAGACTTTCCCTCACTCCGAACATGCTTGTCTGATCATCCTTGCCACTTGTGGAAGCGATTCTGGGAGTCCTTTTGCATAACATATATTCACTTGCACAGTTATTGCTGTCTTGTTGTCCTGAATTGATTCATAATGTTTCCTCTTCATGGAAAGCCAGAAGCTGCATGCTACCTGATCAGGAGAGTAAGGTGCATCATGACATGCTGCAATGGTTAAGTTTTGCTGCTCCTTACGATGGCATTCAGCAGCAACACCAATGCTATTTTTTTTAATCCTGTCTCTTAAAGACGCTCATGAAAGAGGACTTCCAGAACTGCTGTAGAAAGTGGCAAGCATGAGTATGTTTTCCATAAGGTAGAGTAATGGCATTGTGCCTTTTATGGTAATTTCTTTTCTTTTCTTTTCTTTTCTTTTCTTTTCTTTTCTTTTCTTTTCTTTTCTTTTTTCTTTTCTTTTCTCTCTCTCTCTCTCTCTCTCTCTCTCTCTCTCTCTCTCTCTCTCTCTTTCTTTCTTTCTTTTTTTCAACGTATCTTTTAGTAAGGGTCTACAGGGTCTCACTACATAGATTGGACTAATAGTGATCCTCCTGTTTTTAGCTTCCCAGGCGCTGGGATTACCAGCATGTGCCACCACGCCCAGTCTCAATCACCATCTCAATGCACCCCTGGAGCGGGGCCAGCACAACACACCAGGGATCGAACCCTGGCTACTGCGTCTGCCTAAGCAGGCGCTTTAATCTGCTGAGCTATTTGGTGGACCCTTATGGTAATTTCTTAAAAATTTGAGCATTCACTGTATTTCTCAAGCACCTGTTATACTCTCGATTTTTTCTGTCTGTCCTATATTTTTCTTCCTGATCTCTCACCAGCATCCATAAATACACTCTTTATTACCCATATTTCAGAAATAATGACAAGGTGATTATTGCTCTATCCCTCCTTTTGTTTTCCAGATCACTAGGATCTTACTGTGATGTGAGTTTCTCTTTCCTCCCCTCCCCTGTGGTCCTCAGTCCTTGCCTGGCTGGCTTCTTTCCACCACTCACTGAAAGGCCATGCTAAACAATCTAACCTGTTTTATCAAAGGACAAAAATGAAGAGAACTTATTGCTCCTTGCCAGACCTCAGACTGCCCCTTGGAGAGTGGACAGTGCCTTCCAGAATCTCCTCCCTTGCTTCGTGCAGCACCAAGCTTTCTTGGCTCCCCTCTTACTACCTTGGCTCACGCATTAAATGACAGTAGTATTTACTGATTCCATAAGGCCAAACTCAGGTGACCTCTTCTCTGTGATATCTTCCTCATTTCTCCTGCCTTCTGCTCTGGACCAGTAAGTAGGGCTCTTGATTCTTCTTCCTTCCCAACACCATTGTGCATAGGCATGGAGCACTTACACACTGGGTTACAGTGCCTAGACATTCAGCTGCCTTGGAGGCAGTGTCTTTTATCTCTTTATTCCCCACTGCAGAGCATGTTGCTTGACACACTATCGACAGTCAGTAACTTTAGGTTTTAATCTTGTCATGTGATGGGCTAGGCAGGCAGGGGAAGTTTTGGTGGCCATCGTAATTGGAGGTTACATGACTTGTCGAGAATCTCTACTATCTGGTAGCAGGTCT
>NW_004524656.1:4231148-4237357 GCF_000260255.1 Octodon degus | reverse complement strand
CCCAGTACAGGAGGTCCATGTTGTGTATTGCCTGTGTCAGTATTCAGTGCCCCTTCAGCCAGTACAGTTCCCCTTCATCTGCCTGAATTCCTCAGCGGTAATTGCCAAACAAAATCTAATTAGGGGATGGACAGAGAGCCCAGTATGGATCCAGAACTGTTGACAGTGCAACCTTCTACATCTGGAATGTCTTTCTCTTTCTGCTTGTTCTTTCAACACATAGAGTTCCTCTTACGAGCCAGGTGCCATGCTTGTGGGTCATAAGACTGAGCGAGGCATGATTCTTCCCTCAAGGAATCCTGATAAATGTAATGTAGTTTTTATATGACCAGAATGATGTATAAAGTGTTATTTATTGTGAAACACAGAGCAGTATAGCTAGCAGGGTCTGGTAAGATCAGAGAAGTCCTTTATAGGAAGTGGACCTGGAGCTGAGCCTTTAAAGACTGAGGTTAGGTAGGTCTGTGTCTGGGATGGGATGGATTCCAGCGTGTGTGCCAACAAGAGTGAAGGTACAGAGCAGGAGCAACATCCTATATGCTGGGAACTGTACATAGTTCTGTGGCACGTGGAGACATGTCACAGCCAGACTTCACATTTCAGCAAGATTCCTCGGGCAGCTGTGTGCAGGGCAGAGTTTAGGAGGAAACAGCTCCAAGCAAGGAAATCATTTCCAAGGCTGCTACAGTGGCTGAAGCAAGACACAGATAGGAGAAGAGGTGGAGAGAAGGGTGAGAAGTTGAAAAGTGTTTAGGAGGTGGAGGCACAGAAAGCCAGTGTATGGAACTGGGGCAAAAGACCAAGTGTAGAAAAATGAGAGGATGCTCCAGATTAAGCAAAGATTGGTAAGACTGGAAGAGCAGAGCAGGCAGTAGCTTTATAAAAAGCCAAGAAAGGAGTGTGATTGACAGTACGAAGTTCTAAGAGAGGTTGTATAAAATCAGACCTGGGAATTTTCCAGTAGATTAGAAACAAAATGGTGAGAGCAGTTTGAGTGGTGCAAGACAAAATTGTCTGGGATGAGGATTGAATAGGAGGAGTAAAAGCAGATTCAGCACTGAATCATTTTCTCCTTTAGATACTGTAGACAGAGCACTTGGGGCCAAAAGCTTTTCAGATGTCCAAATTATGCTTGAGGCCTGAAAAAAAAATGATTGGCTTCCAGATGCAAAAAAAAAAAAGAAAGAAAGAAAACTGCAAAATTAAATTAAGATATGTTTAATTAAATATCCCCAAAATGGAACATTGTTTCAACTTCATTAATTTTTTAAATTTAATATGGGTAAAAATTTCATCACATTTAGAAATAGTTTTTGGTTAGATGTTTCTCATTTTGCAAACATTCCCCGGTATGCAGTGATTGCTGAGAAATCGCAGCCAGTTGTAAATTAACTGTTTCTTGCCACTCAGTGGTATCAGAGGCGAAATTGTAAGAATGCATTTAATGTAAGATGTGCATTTTCTCCTACCTGCTTTTATGTGGGAAGGGGCCTCCAACGGTAAGCATTTTAAGGGCTTTTAGAGTCTCTTAAACTAGCTCTGATGTAGACAGTGCTTACAGAAAATTTGACCATGGCAGAAAAGAGGGGGAAGGGATGTTGATTAGACACAGTTAGAGGGCCCCGAAGGATGCCTCTTGCTGAAGGAGAGAGAAATATGAGTGAGAAAATACCAGTAGGGAGGAAGAGATTGAAGACCCAGGGGGTGACTGGCAGGGACACAGCTGACATATAGGTGGCAGGATGAGATCCAGGAGAAGGAGCACCCCCTTTCAGAAGCAAGAGGAAAGGAGACCCTTCCCAGAGGGCTGCTCATTTTTCTTATTCTCCTCCTGAAATGATAGAGGAGCCCCGGAGTATCCCAAGTCACCTGGGAACGCTCTTTACCTGAGCAGGAAACCATCCTTAGTGTCATTCTAGTCACTTCCTCTTCACAGGCCTGGCTAGAGAAATGAGTTTGTCCACAGTGTCCTGAACAAATCCTGTTATGGTTTGTGTCTGGTTGTCCCCCAAAAGTCTCATGCAATCATAGGGTGGAATTCTAGACTCTGTTATTAACTCATGATCCACCGGGATTATGGGTGTGAGTAGTACTCCCAGCCTGGAGAGTCTGAATGCAACTAAAGAGAGACAGACTTGCTCTCTGCAGCCACTGTTGCTGCTGCTTCTCCATTTTGCTCTTGCTCTTTGCCACTGCCATGAAAGGTTGCTGTCTGCTATGTGCCAGTCTGCCTTGGAGCCAGCTGAGTATGAATTGAAATCTCTAGTAACTATGAGCTAAATAAACTTTTCCTTCATTTTGGGTGTCGGGTATTTGTCCCAGCAATGAGAAAAGAGTCACTGAGACACATCCTAATATCCCAGTTCTTGCCATCCCCCAAGCATTGGGCTGGAGCACCTGCCTACAAACCCAGCCAGACATGTTGAAATGTGTTTTCCTTCTTTGGAGTCCCTTTTCATCCCCCATCCAAGGGGATCCTAATGCTACCACAGTCAGACGTTGTGCAAGGTGGCTGTAGGTATGAGGAGCAAGTGTTCAAATGAAGCAAAGTGCCTCCCTCCTGGAGCAACTCCCTATCATTAATGATCCCCTGATTTGATTATTCAAAGTAGAGGTTCTTACATTTACTCAGAAACACAAGAGTTGACCATAATCGATAGTTCATTTGATGCATCCACCATATGAGTCCTCAAAACCATCCCAAGCAGATTCTCAGTGTGGGCAGGGATTGCTACTGTACTCTGTTAATTTAAAAACAAAAACAACAGACACCCACTTGGGGCTTTCTGGGAAGAAGCTCAGTGCATTGTGAAAAAGCCAGCCTGGGCTATTTTTCCAGCTTGCCACGGTGCACGAGGCAGCATCTAACCTCAGTTCCCACTTGTGCCTCATTTCATAGTGTTCTCTGAAACTTGCTGTCCCTGACAACAGCACAGCAGCCCTGTATTCACAATGGTTGCATGAGCACTCCAGTGTGCAGCATTCCTGAAGACCAGTGAAATGTTATGTCCTTCTAGGCATTTTCCTGGGTAAAGGATGTTTTGTGATTTATGATCGTGGCCCCTGCTGAATGAAGGTTTTACGTGTTTATGACACTCCTCCAAATGGTTGGGCTTTTCAAATGCCAAAGAAAGCATTTAGTTATGTAGCTAAGCTCACTGTTGGACATTGTGCAAATGACATAGCCATATCATTCTACAAATAGGTATTGAGTGTATTCTCTACTTCAGGTATCCTATGAGGCAGTGAGGATACAACCAGACTTTAAGGTGATTAAAACTTGTAAGGAGCTTCCAAAGACACCAATTTACAAACTAATTGTAGGCCTGCCTGACTAAACAAAAAATTACCTGGGAAACTTGTTTTAAATACAGTTTCCTGAGCCCCTGTTGTGGTTTGTGTGTAGTTGTCTCCCCAACTATGTCTCCCTCATGCAATCATTGGGATGACTTCTAGAGTTTGCAGTTAAGTCATGATGAAATGTAGGGTTTATGGGTGTGAATGCTACTGAATGCTACCCTGGGGTGGGTAATCCACATACAAATGTAAGGAAGGGAGAGAGGTTTGCTAGCTGCCACAGCTGCTATTCCCCCCTTTGTTCTTTGCTGTTTTCCACTGCTGTGAACCGCTGCCCCTTGCCATGTGCCACTCTGCCTTGGAGAAACCAAGTATGGACTGAAACCTCCACTAACTGTGAGCTAAATAAACCTTTCCTTCCTGACTGTGCATGTTAAATATTTTGTCCCAGCAACGAGAGAAAAGTAACAGAGACACTGACACACTAGGTCTTGGGTAAGGACTGGGAATCTGTGTTTAACAAGTGTCCCAGCAAGTTCTGATGGCAGCCAGGTTTGAGAACCAGTAGTCTTGGGAATAAAAAGCATTACTTTCCAAGTAAGGATTGTAGTAACTTGTTGAGTATCCACATTCACAATGCTTGGGAAACGTTTCAAATTTCAGAGCTCTTCAGATTTTGTAATATTTGCAGGTGGAGCATTACTAAGCTAAAAATTGGAAATGCAAAATACTCCAAAATCACACCAGGGCTTAAAGGTTCAGATTTTAGCTTAGGGCTTCTCGAGTTGTAACATGTTGACACTGGTAAGCATAACTTCTTTCTATCCAGAACGGTTGTGTTATATCACCCAAACACAGTAGTAGGAAGACTGACATGTCTTTATGAGCCTGCTAGAATTTACAGGTATTTGGGTTTCTTATTGCTGTAAGCTAAATCAAATCTAGCTTCGCCCTGCCCTTTTCTCAGAATGATCTTCACCTCCTGGCCACTGCCACTCTTCTGTAGCTTCTGTAGTCTCCTCCACTGACAGGTAAAGCCCTGTCCCCCATTTTGTTCACTCTTTCAGGAACGTGTTTCCAAGCCATCTCCCAGACCCACATTCTAGCTGTTTAAATGATACCGACATTGGTGGCAGAATTACACTACCACTTTCACACTAATTTTCATTCGTTATCACTTTCTTACAGGTCTGGGAATGGAGAATATTGGTGGAATCTTTGTGGTTCTTATTTGTGGCTTAATTGTGGCCATTTTTATGGCAATGTTGGAGTTTTTATGGACTCTCAGACACTCAGAAGCAACTGAGGTGAGCTTCCAAAAGGGTGTGGTCTACAGGGCTGCCAGAGGGTAAAGGTCACAGGTTTGCATTGGTATTTTGGACGGGACCTGTGAAAGATCCAGAGCTGTGTACAGGAGAGTGTAGTGGGAAGAGCCGAGCCCTAGGGTGGGGATCTGGGTTAATACCTTATCACCTACTGATTACACTATTATTAGTTAGCCTATTGATTATTATTAGTGCCCATAGAAAGGATGCTAATCTCATCTCTCAGAGCTCCTGTTTCTTCTTGAAAACAGCATAACAAACAAGTGTATGGAAAATGTGTTGTGGATAAGGTCTTCTGGAATAATAATGTAAGATGTAGCTTAGTAAACAGTGTGTGTGTGTGTGTGTGTGTGTGTGTGTGTGTGTGTACGTACATAGAAGTACCAGGTTAGTGATGGAAGATACAAACTCAGTCTTTCCATTTTGAGCTTTTCTGGCCTTGTCCCTGGGATATAACTCAATGGCACAAGCACCTGCCTAGCAAGCACAAGGTCCCGAGTTCAGTTCCCAGTACAACAAACCAAAAATATATTGAATGTTTCTGGCATATAGATTAAGACCCTCAGATAGCCCAATTTATAGAAACCTAAGAATTAGATCTTCCTTCTCTAGGATTCTGAGTAAATTTTATTCCCCACTTTGGCTTAGAGGTTAATATAAACTTCACATTGGAGGAAGAGTTGAAAGGACAAAAGATGCCTCTAATTTTTAATGCTCTTCTCTTCCATCCCAGCAAAAGTACTAATCCTTGCATGTTAGTGCATGATGAGATTTTCTGTAAAGTACATTAGCCCCTGCTGTAAGCTCCCAATTCCGGATCTTCCTGAACCCCTCCCCCTAACTGCTCGTGGAGAAGCTTCTCCAGCCTGTATGGCTCATCCCTTAGAAGCTGGGGAGTCCTACCTCACATGGGACCTCAGCACAGCTCTGCCTGCCTGTCCTTCCCTCCTTCTGTGCTGAACCTCTGTCCCACCCCCATGATCATCATGTTCTCTGGTCCTGCGGGCATAGAGGTTGCTCTGATATCCAGCCTCCTGAAGAACATCAGGAGTGAAGAGCCTCCAGTGAAAATCACTGTGTACAAGTGTGTGCATTGCTGGGCGCTCACTCCACACCTGCAGCAGATGTCCTGTTCTTCTGTCTTTACTTTGATCTTGCCATTCCTTAGCTACGAGATGTGATTGAAATAAAATTCCTCAGCAGAAGACACGCTGCTGCTGATCCCCCTCAAAAGACTTTCCCTCACTCCGAACATGCTTGTCTGATCATCCTTGCCACTTGTGGAAGCGATTCTGGGAGTCCTTTTGCATAACATATATTCACTTGCACAGTTATTGCTGTCTTGTTGTCCTGAATTGATTCATAATGTTTCCTCTTCATGGAAAGCCAGAAGCTGCATGCTACCTGATCAGGAGAGTAAGGTGCATCATGACATGCTGCAATGGTTAAGTTTTGCTGCTCCTTACGATGGCATTCAGCAGCAACACCAATGCTATTTTTTTTAATCCTGTCTCTTAAAGACGCTCATGAAAGAGGACTTCCAGAACTGCTGTAGAAAGTGGCAAGCATGAGTATGTTTTCCATAAG
>NW_004524656.1:4207786-4229478 GCF_000260255.1 Octodon degus | reverse complement strand
TTTTTTTTCCTGTATTTTAGGGAAGGGTCTACAGGGTGTTTAGGGTCTCACTACTAGATTGGACTCATAGTAGTGATCTTCCTGTTTACAGCCTCCCAAGTGCTAGGATTACAGGCGTGTGCCACCACGCCCAGTCTCAATCACGGTCTCAGCGTGCACCGAGGGTGGGGCTGACATGGCAAGCCTGGGGATCGAACCCCCAGCCCTTGTGCCTGCTTGCAGGCGCTTTAATTCACTGAGCTATTTGGCTGGCCTTCTACATCCATAATTCTTAAACCCCAAAAGCTTAGAAAGTACCAAGTTCTTTATATATTAAATTGGACACAAATACATTCAGTGGCAAACCTTGACTTAGCTAACATTTATGGTCTTTATCTCACTCGGTGTGATCATACTTACATTTTGCTACGAAAATATTAATGTATTTGCATGGAGAGTGTCCTATTCCTATTGTATATGATTTGTAGATTGTATTACCTTCCTCAAAAATCCAATGTATTCCTGATTTTGAAACAGCTGGAGCCCAGTGTTTTGTATTAGGAGATTATGGGTCTCTAGTAACAATGATTGCTCTTGGTTTATTATTATCAGAATGTATAATTTCCAGCCATAACTAGTTAATTAAAAGGGAATGAGAATCTTCAGCCTGAGAACAGAACTCATGGGGACACGGTAGAGACTTGAGTGACTGAGGTGGTAGAGGGTGTTTGTTTGTCATCAAAATCCAGATTTAAGTAGGATTAGGGTATGAAAATTTCAGGGATAGAAATTCACGCAGTAGAAGGAAGCCAGCAGTAATGGGTATATGGAGAAGTGGTGCAAGTTCTTGCTCCAGATGGTGAAGTTATTGTCTTAGATGACGTTGGAAGAGTGGAAAACCTGGTGGCAGAGCTTTGAACAATAAGCGGGATTGGGAGAGGTGCTGGACTGAAAGGCCCCCATACCTAAGTGGGTGACCCTTTAGCCCTGGCCTCAGCCCCCATCCCTGCAGACCCACAGGTCTCCTAGGGTTGGCGCTGAGGGGTTGGCTGTGACCTCCCTGTCTCCTCCAGGTGTCCGTCTGCCAGGAGATGGTGACCGAGCTGCGCAGCATCATCCTGTGTCAGGACAGTATCCACCCTCGCCGGCGGCGCGCTGGGGTCCCACAGCCCCGGCCACCCATCCCTGAGGAGCGGAGGCCTCGGGGCACCGTGACACTCAGCAATGGGAAGCTGTGTGGGGCTGGGGAGCCGGACCAGCTGGCGCAGAGACTGGCCCAGGAGGCAGCCCTGGTGGCCCGCGGGTGCACGCACATCCGTGTCTGCCCTGAGTGTCGCCGCTTTCAGGGCCTTCGAGCACGACCGTCCCCGGCCCGAAGCGAAGAGAGCCTGGAGTGGGAGAAGACAACCAACAGCAGCGAGCCGGAGTAGAGGTGGCCACCGACTCGGAGCCAGGTGGGGAGGTGGGAGGGCGGGCCGGCGTCTCTGTCTTGGGGAGCCCGGACTTGTCAGCAGCCATGCTTCTCTCCGGTTTTGGGATTCAGTCACTTTACGAAAGGCGGTCCAAGAGCCTGACGCCCCAGCCAGAGACACACAGTGCTCGGTCTGGGATTGGGGCCATCCCAGAGGTTGCACCCAGGTGGCAAAGGGATGCTGTCTCTCGTGGGCACAGGACCCATCTCCTCCCAGTGGGCTTTTCCCTTCCAAATAACAGAGTCTGGGGTGGGGGGCCCTGCCCAGACCAGTCCAAGGAATTGATGGACTCATCAGCTGAACTTACACCCCTAGGAAGGGGCCATTGTTCGTACCCTGGGTCTAGTTCTTACAGGAAAAAAAAAAATTAAACTCAACAGGGAAGTTTTTCTTTTCTGGATTTGTATATTTTTGTTAATGTTGTTTTCTCCCCCCCCCTTTTCTTCTTTTGTCCCCTTGTCAGTCCTATTTGCTTGTTTTGTAGTTTTTGGAGGGAGATGTTGGGTTAGGGAATGGAATCCTAAAGAAGCCCTGTCCCTTTCTCCTGGATTCTGGTACAGGAGTCCCCGCTGCATCTGATTCCGGGTGCTGAGCTCTGCTCACAGTGTTGGGCAGCAGCCTGCAGGAGCAGTGCAGGACCAGGTCTGGAGAGAGGAGCAGAGCGCGTCTGTGGCAGTCCCTTCAAGGGATCTGAAATGCCAAAAAGTAGTTAGCCCCCACTTTACTTGGACAGACCTTGAAATGTCTTGGTTTCGAGGGTTAATCTGTCCTTTCTTCCTCTTTATTTTCTGACTGCCACCACTGCTGCATTGTGAATGTGGTCTCGGAGGAGAGATGAGGGAAGAAAACAGTGCACACAGCGTCCTGTCCCTGTTCAGGAGCAGAGAGGGTGGGGATGGATCCACCTGGCTCGCTGCACCCTGCTGCTTGCAGAGGAGGGGCAGGGCCACCGTGTTGGTATGGTGCATACTTTATCAGCTGCGTCTTCTCTGAACCAAACTCAGTAGCTGCCTAGGACGCCCCAGCCTTAGTGCTATCGTGGGTTGGGAGATTTCTTGCTACTGTGATGTGAGGCCTAAGTGTGCATGTGCGTGTGCGTGCCTGCTTGCCTGCGTGTGTGTGCGTATGCGTGCTTGCGTGTGTGTGTGTGTGTGTGTGTGTGTGTGTGTTTGTTAAATGAAAAGAACTGAAGCAAACAAGAATTTGCCAGGTTTCTGGAGGACAGATGGAGTCCTTTAGCCAATCACAAGCCTGGGAAGCAGGAATTCTTGACCACAGGTTTGGGCAGCAGCCGCCCACTCCCTTCATGTGACTTTAGGCACAAAGCATCTGACTTCTGTTCTATGTGCAGAGTAGGATAGGGATCCATACACCGATGCCTGCCAGGTTATTGGGATTCCGCTCACTGCTTGGAAGAAGTCTGCAGCACCCAGCGCACTCCCCTGAAGGGAGGGGTGAGGCTGCCCATGGCTGCTTAACCTTTGCCTGGCATTGCCACGTGGGAGTTTCACGCAGCAGTTTGCCCTTTTCTGATGGAAAACAAATTCTATGCAATTTCTGATTGTAAACAGAAAACTCAGAAGGAGAGAGAAATAAACCACCACCACCTCCACCGCTGCCGCCGCCACCTTGAATGGAGTTGTCTGCACAGTGCTTCTGCTTTGAATGTACTAAAATAAAGACATTTTTGGAGATGATGAGCTCAGTTCCCTGCTTTCGCTGTTCGAGCAGCTCAGCGTCCTCAGTGGCCAGGACCTCTAGTTACGGCTGTCACCCTGGAGGCCCAGGGCTACTTTGATTATTCCTATTCAGGATGCCAGTTTTGTCCTAAGCTGATCTCTGCCCTTTCATAAAGTTGAATCATTTTGTCATTTTTTTTTTTTCTGTAACCATGCAGTGACAGTAAGCTGTGCAGGACACTTATGTCATTTTGAACCTTGCCTAACACCGTGGAGAAGAGCGTGGACTGGTGGGAAGGGCACCTGAAGGCCAACTGCCCACAGGCCCTAGTGGTGCCATGCTGCAGCGTCCTGCAGTGCCATCCCCTGCTCTGACTCTGTGGTCCCTCTGTCAGATCACACTGGGCTGGGAAGAGTTGTTTTTTTTAAAAAAAAAAAAAATACCATGCATTTTTATGAGCAGGATATCTTGATCAATAGCAGACTTTTTTAATGGATTAATGAAATAAATGTCCCCATGCATCATTTATAAATGATGTTTGCCTCACCTTGTGGAATAAAGATAAGATTGGCAGTGCTAGGCAGTTTCTCGTAGCCGCAGACGTGGGTGCTGCGCCTCCCTCCAGCCGCTGTGGGAACTTGCAAGCTTCCTTGGTTTGTCTCCACTTTTTATCTATTGGTTGTTGGCTTTCTTTTCCATTCTGTATTTTCTATCTGACTCTGTGTACTGTACAAAAGCAGTTTTTTCTTGTCTGTTTATCTTTCTTCAACTGGAATATTTACAATAAAACAGAAACAAATCCTGAAATGTTAGTGATGGGTGATAGCTGTTTTGGTTTGGATAGTATGCTTCGCTGTGTCTAATATCCAGGCACCAGCCTCCAAAAGCAAATAAACTAGGAGCTCACCTTGTGCCTTCCCCTCCATCTGCCCTCTGTGTTTGCAGCTCTCCCCCCTATTCCCGCGACTCTTTGTTCAGATCCCAGCAACGCCTAGGTGGCTTCTTTCAATTTTTAGGCCTGGGAGTTGGAGCCAGTGCCCCCCTCCCCAAACGGATACACATGTTAATGAAGTCCAGGATCCGTGGGGTTTTGTCTTCCTAAATGCGCTTTCACTGAATAGTCATCTATTGATACCTGGGGTAACTCTAGTCAGATATCACTCCCAGATTCCACTGGGAGCTTGAAGATTACATCAATTAAAATATAATACTTTGCTTTATTTCTTTTAATTGCTCTGCAGGGCCCCAACCGTCACAAGATCTCTACCTCAGAACCCAGGTGGGGTGTAAGTTGAGCATGTAGATGGCGGAAAATCTTTTGGCTTCCTCTAATCCAATGCTCGTATGAGAATATTCATCCTGGGAACGTGCCAACCAGCCTTCTTATTGGTTAAGTGAGACTGAAATATCGTGATAACCAATCTACCTGGGGCCACTCTGTGAAAGTTTATGAGCTTTGGATTCCAAGGAGTTTAATTTTCTCTTGGAATCCAAGGGGGACTTCCCTGTCATGTAGGAGGCCAGAACAGGGCCAGGGCATTGCAGCACAGCCAAGTCCTGGTTGGAGTGATGCTGGAGGGAAGCATTTGTGGCCCTCCCTCCAGTGGGGTGCTCCCAGCAAAGTACAGGAGTCTGGAAACGATAAGGGAGATTTGATTCCCAAATGGTTGTCGGCTCTCTTGGGGGTAATGACAAAGAGGCTTGTTTGGAAAATGCACAGAAGGAATCCTTTCATAAAGATTTTGCTTAAAGCTAGTGCTTCCTATGGGACCTTCTCAAGAGAAAAATTGAATCTTGCCTTGAGCTTTGAGTAATTCCATGAAAGATGACTTTCTCCCTAAAGGCAAGTCCCTGGCAAAGCCAAGCTGAGAGCAGCCTCGGGGGCTGACAACTTGGCTGGCCTCAGGTGTCTCAAAGATTGGTGCTGACTTGATGGAAGAAGGTTTTTACTACAGCAGGAAAAAAAGTGATAAACAGTTGCAGCTTCCAGAAAGGGGAGCGGGGAGAAATCCTGCAAATTCTAGAACTGAAGTGGTCAACAACTCCATTGCTGTTTAAGAGCAGCTAGGCAAGAGAAATTCCGGCACTATTGTTATCACTGATCTGATTGGTTTCATACTGATTTCCAAATCTGAAAGATACATGGCAAATGACTAATCTCACTATGAAGCAAATAGCAGAGCTTATATTGAGATCAGGAAAGAAGAAAGCCTACAAAGATGTTAAAGTGGAAAACAACCTCTCCCACCAGAAATAGCAGAAAAGTTGAAGCTCTAGAAAGGACATAAAGAAATTGAGCATATAACATGGGAATGTGTTAAGCCAAGCATGTGCAGGTAAGTATTTCTGTGGCTGGGGGTTACTAAAACCTGTGGCTGATGTCACGACAGGGGACTTGATGCTATTTACAGACTGAACTGCAGAGTCTGTGTTATAGGACAGGATGGAAGTTACATATACAACTGCAAAAGTCCTCCTTGAAAGTTAGCACAATTGTGTCCACCATCAGGATTTCTTGGGCCCAGTTTATCATCTCTGGGCTATGCTAGAAACATCAAAGGGTTTGGCAGCTTGTTGGCACTTTTTCAAGTCAATGAATGGCCAAGAGCACCTAGAACTATGTTAGAGTCTGTGAAAAATAATAAAGAAATAAATAAGGACCAATACTCTGCCTGCGAGGACTTACTAATTTAAAAAAAAAATCACCAAAGAAAAACCACAAAGTAAGAAAGTGCTATGGTGTATTTTGGAACGTGAGCCAGGTCGGATTTCACAGGGCTGTGGATCCCAGGTGGTCAAGAGAGCAAGAGAAGGCTTAGCGCAGGGAGCAGTGGTGTCTTTGTGTTGTTAAAATGGTTTTGATGTCTGGAAAAATGAGATTTTGCTGCATATGGCATGAAATATGGTTAATTCATGGTGATGAATTCAGCCTCCTCTGATAAAAGATAGTTTATTGTTGCTAGTTCCACCCCCCCGCCCACCCGCCGCATTCCTTTCAGATGGGTTCTGGCTCTCCTGGGATGCAAATTCTACTGATGCTATTTAGAGATCCTTGCCACTGTCTCATCCCTAGACTTCTTTAAGTTGTATTAGTGGCATTAGCAGCAGAGACAAAGAGCCTCAGCCCACAGAATACAGAAGGGCTGATTGAAATGAGCAATGAAACCGGCTAAAATGGATGGTGAGCTCTTTCTAGAAAAAGGATCAAACAGTTTTCAACATGTTTGAAGGCATGTGAAGACAGAACTGAAGGTCGGAGCCAATGAGAAATTAATACAGAACAGAATCCCCAGATTTCTGATTTCTAATGTTCAGGAACGTGTGGAACTACGCAGGTCTTCAGTCCATTAAGCCCTGCTCTTCTCTGTGTCAAGAGCAGTCCGCCTAGGAAGTTACTCTACTTGGATTGTTCTGATTAGATTTTGTTTTTTTTTAGGAGCTTTCCATTAAAAATAACAGAATGTAACTCCTATTTCTACACTGTTTCTAATCTTATAGAACCACATAGGCCAGAACAGCATTTTAAATCACTAAAACTTAGTCAGATGTGAAGGTTAAAGGAAAGAAATCCCAGGCAGGTAAACAGCCCAGGCCCGCGATATCAGGAGACTGTGTGTGCTCTAGAGAGCGCAAAAGCGGTGCCAGCACTTTAAACCAGCCTAAAGAGAGCAACTGAAAACAGTTCCATGCGTAGACTTAATGCTCTTTGCTTACTGCTTTTGTCTTTTGTACCTAAGCTAAACTAGTGATTGCATGCGTGTGTGTGGCTGTTTGTATGTATACTTGGACAGCAGGTTAGCACAGATGTGTACATTCTTATCAGTGTGGGGTATGGTGTTCTGTGAGAACACAGAGTGTGTGTGTGTGTGTGTGTGTGTGTGTGTGTGGTACGTGTGTGTTGGGTTCATGTGGTGTGGGTGGGATGCATATGGGAGAATGTGGGGGTCTGTGGCATGCGAGTACATGATATGTGTGGCGTGTGAGTGAATATGTGTGGTACATATGTGGTGGTGTGAGTGCACAGTGTGTGAATGTATATGAATATGTGATGTGTGTAAGCGTATTTGAGTGTGATATATAAATGTATAATGTGTCTGAGTATAGTATGTGTGATATGTGTGTTGTGAGTGTACAGTACATGTATGGATGTGAATGTGTGATGGGCGTAAGTGTATTTAAATGTATATAATGTGTGTGAAAGTGTGATATGTAATATGTGTAGTATGTGTGAGTGGGAGGGTGTGGTATATGTGTAATGAGTGCATAATGTATGAGTGTGGTGTGTGTGATATGTTCTGTGTATGTGTATGTGTGTGTGTGTGTGTGTGTGTATAGCAGTTAAACACAGATATGCTAGCTTGTGAAATGTTCCTGTGTCCATTTCATAGGGCAGACGACTGTCCCTTATCACTTCACCCTTCCTCCTGTGCTCTGAGAAGGTTCTACTGCTGGGTTTGTTCCTCTGGCTTTAGTGGCTGAGTTCTTCCTGAGTGGTCTTTTAGGTAACCTATTTCTAAGCTGAATGTGTATGGAGATACATGAGGGAGAAGGTGTTCTTTTCCTATTCCCAGTCAAGTGGGAACATGCTTGAGCTGACTTCTCAAAAACTCTACCCTGCTCAACTGCAAACAAAGTTCCTCCAGCATGAACAAATGACCAGACAAAACGCTTTGCCAATAGGAGGATGAACACAGCCAATGAGAACCACGATGGTGAGGCCAACTTTCATGTCTACTCCGTACTCACTGATAGCTTGACTCATTTAAGACAGAAAACAATTTTCCAAAAGGTCAGACAGTGAAATTGTTAAAATTTAAGTGGTTACATTAGTCAATAAATTACAGAATTCAGAAATAACAGTTTAATCTAGGTAGCCTATCTTTTGTTTAAAATAAAGCAGCAGATTTTCTGAGGCTGTCATTATTTTCAGAGAATCCCAGGCTCTTCCTAATGTGGTCTTTCAACTTTCTCCTGACGCTGGCCTCGTCTCCCATCACCTCATGCTATAGTCAGGCTGATACAGGGGAGATAATGTAGCTCCCAACCTGCTGGATGTCCGATACATTGTGTTCCCCACAATCAAAGAATGGATTTTAAGGAACAGTGCAGGTTAAGAGTAGAAAAATTTATTGAGAGAAAAATAGCTCCCAAGAAGAAAGAGGTGTCCCAAAAGTGGGTTTCCCTCTTAAAGAACTCTTAGAGCTGATGTGGCGCTCCTACAACCCCAGCACTCAGGAGGCTTAGGCAGCAGGATCACTGGGAGGGAGTTCAAGGCCAGCCTGAGCTATATAGCTAGACTCTGTCTCAAAAAAGCAAAAGTTTTAGAGAGCAAAATCACAAGGTGGGTACAGCATGGGTGAAAACTATGATCAACCAATACTACTATAAGTATAGACACTTAGGTAATATTCAGCCAGTGAGGATGAAGGTCACATAGTAAATGTACATGGAAAGAACAAAGACCTTTTTAGGAAGGGATGGATCAGGAGCTCCTGGTCACCCATCCAGGTGACTGATGTCTGTCTAGACTTCACTTAGCTCAATGACACTAATTATAGTAGAATCTTGAGTTTATTGTTTATCTCTCCGGGAGGGCTGTAGGCCTGGTCATTCCACCTTTACCTTGAGGTGTGGCCTTTGACAGAGGTGCCTCTAGCCACAACTGCCACATATTTCTACCTTGTGCTCTGACTCCTGTGAGGGCCCAGCCCACTCTGACTGCCTAGAATATTTCTACCTGACTTAGCTGTCTGCAATAAAACCACACCAGTTGCTCTTCTGGGATGGGCTGTTTGTCCTGTGCCATCCTTTCATGCCTTTGTTTAGGCAGTTTCCAACCCCTGGAACACCCCTCTGTTCACCCTGCATTGCCAAAGCCTACTCATATTTCAGGCCACCTTTAGCCTCATCTCCTATGAATTCCCCCTGACCCCCAACCCAAGGGAGGAAAGAATAAACTCCCTATATTACTTTCTATGTGAAGCATACACAATCACCCTTACTCCCACCAACCCAAATGAGGCCTATCAGGTGCACAGAAAACAACTTTTTTGCCTTTCATTCTTTCAGTGTATGGGATACCAGGCACATATTTAGCTCCCATGAATGAATGAGGTAAGTTCAACTTACAGCACATTCACATAAAAAATACTGCAGGTAGAAAATTGAATGGCAGGGATATGCTAATATACCTTGGATTTAAAGCAACCATGTGAAGAACAACTTAATAATTTATATCAGGCAAAAATATGTCTTCATCTGTTTTCTGGAAATGAACCCGGTGGGGAGAGCAGGTTGGTAATATTTGCAGGTGATTGGCAGGCTGGTGCAGTCAGGAGGTAGGAGGGAGTGTTTCCTTCCAGCTGTCACCATTCCACTAGACAGGAAGCCCCTAGACTCCCATTCCAGCTTTAGAAATATCAGCCAGTCATTTCCCTTCTCTGATCATTATCCTCAACAAGTTATTTGAGCCCCAAAGAAAATTACCAAAACTTGGTTCCTGGGCTACTCATCAAAGGTGGCCACATTAGAAATGCAGTCTTCTTTACTAAAGTTATTGAAATCAACCTCTGTTTCCTCCTCACTTGCCAAGACAAATTTCCTCTTGGTGGTTTGCATTTAAGATGCAAAAACATCACCGGAACTTGAAGGGCAGCATTTAGAGCGATTACCCTCCTGGGAAGTCTGACCAGTTTTGACAAGTTTAGAAAAATGCTGCTATTTTCCTGACTGTTAGTATTATATCAAAGAAAGGAGCGGCATAGGAAGAAGGAACCAGCATTTCTCCAGAATTTCCTAAATGACAAACATGTCTGCTTACTTAATCCTTGTGGCGGCCTGTGAGTTACATCTTATTTTCAGGTGGGTGCCAGTGGCACTGAGCTATCTCCCCAGCACATCTTATTTTCAGGAGAGAAATGAAAGCTTCTAAAGCAAATGATGTCTTCGAAGTTCAACAGCTGGTGAAAGGCCATGCTCCAAGGTGAAGGGTATACACTCAAACACAGCTCTCCTTTTTTCCCTTGCCAGGGTAGCCTCTGTTTAATACCCTAATCCCTTCTGGTGGATTTGCTCTGGAAAGGATAGAAACCTGGCAAGGTTGGATTGCTTGGTTTTCATTGGTTAGATCTTTTGCTTTTTATTGAGAAAGCAGAGAAACCACTTTGATTCTGTAGCTTTATTCACCCCTAATATTTTGCATTAGTTTTTAAAACAACCTGCTTCCACAATTCTCATAAATCATCAAAGAAGCTAAATATACTACTTAAGCAATGGAATTTTATTAGAAAAAAAGTGTGTTTTTTTTAAATTGGGATCTCGGATGTTTCTTGCATGAAGGGTTTTTTTCTTTTCTTTTTTCTTTTTTTTTTCCTTTGGTGGTATCAGGGATCGAACTCAGGACCTTGCACTTGCCAGGAAAGCACTCACTCCACTGAGCTATCTCCCCAGCCCAATGAAGGTTTCTACTTTCATTACAGCACACATCAGAATGGCAGTCAGAACAGCCATTTAGTTTATGTAAGCATCTGTCTGCTTTGATTTTTTTCCACAGTAAGAAAGGCATGTCTGCTGATCAAAGAAAATAATCTGACTGAAGAAAATTATATGTGAGGTCCTTCTAGGTCCAGAAGTTTTCCATACTAGCTTGAAAATGGAGAAGGATCCTCCTGTAGTCAGTGACTCTATGCAAGTTCATTTCTGCAGCATCGGTACCACACCCAGGCCTTTGTGACTAAATGTGTAACTCAGTTGAAACAAATATAGCTTTACCTGGTACTAAATTGTGTGTTTGTGCTGGTGGAGTGGGAGGGAGGTTTATGGGGACAGCCAAGGACATACAGATGCATGGAGTCATACGGAAAGGCAGTAGACTTTATGTTCTGTGTGGACCCTGTAACTAATAGTGCATACTGCTGAAGCGCAGAAGACCAAGAGACTATTCAAACAAAGCAATGAGTTCCCTGTCATTGTAATAATGAATTCATGTTACCAGAGAGAAAATAAATATATCAGAGAAGATTCTTATATTTTGTTGGAAGTTATGTTCATTGGCTTATTATAGGTAAGATGTTTATATAAGGAGACTATAATAATAGTAATGATAATAACTGTCTTTTATTGACTACTTAGTAACTGCCAGATATGCTTTGTTTTATATCTGCCATTTTTATGTTAGCAATAGGCAGATATGATTTTCCTGATGTTACAGGCAAAGAACCTTAGCCAGCGTCAATTTAGAAGTCACTGGTGGAAGCAGATAACAAAGCTGCCTGGCTCCAGAGTCTATTAGTTTTTTAAAAGTCTTTTTCAGTCTAAAGATGCTATAATTATAGGGTATGGGGCCTACCTTCATTCCAAAAGGTACAGAAAGGTACCACCTGCACACACTGTTATGCTAGAGGGAAATAATATATAACACAAAAAGATCATTAGCCCTTTAAAGATATATGAAATATGCAGTTACAAAAATAATAAAGATTTATTTAGTAACAAAAGATATGACTACAGAGAGAGTATCACGGAGATAACAATCCACAAAGCTGGTATTCAACAAGTGCTTATTATTAATCACAAATGTGCCTCAACTTCTATCAGGTGTACTTTTTGTTCTAGACTCTAAATGCATAATACAAGTTAACATTATTAATCTTTAACTCAAAGATTAATCTTCATTAACTCAATCTAATTTGGTTATTATTATTATTATTATTATTATTTTAGGGAAGGGTCTACAGGGTGTTCAGGGTCTTACTACTAAATCAGACTCATAGTGATCCACCTGTTTACAGCCTCCCAAGAGCTGGGATTACAGGTGTGCACCACCATGCCCAGTCTCTTAATTTGGTTTTTTGAAATTTCTGTTACTGTATCAATACTTAATTCATACAGCTTACTTTATAACAATAAAATAACATACACATAGAAAGCTTGAAAAACTCAAAATGGAATAAGCTTCCCATATGGCAAGTACCTAAAGACACTTGTTGTTGTTAATAGTAGTAGTAGTCGCAGTAGTACTGGGAATGGAACTCAGGACCTTGCGCTTGTCAGGCAGGTGCTTATGCCGCTGAGCTATCTCCCCAGCCCAAGACACATTATTAAAATTTTGTTCTCTAGCCATTTTTTTGGTGCTTTGGAATTACTGTGTTCCTTGGTCACTGTTAGGTAACTCTCTCTGTGGACACATCATTTACCCAAAAGGCTGTGGGGTACTGGAAGTGAGAAATGAGGTAGCGCACCCCTCTTATAGCCCCTGAAGGACTGGAAACTAAGTATCGCCCGATTCCCTAAGGGTGTGGGCTCTGGAATATGAGTGGATGTGTTGCTGACTCATTTCTCAATCAAAAAGGAGTGAACACACACATGCAAATGTAAAGCGAGCTTTTTGTTCTCGAGGTGTTTTGTTTTCAAATCTATTTGGAAGGCCAAGTTGAAGACAACGCGTGATAAAATGCAAGTTGTGCAATGATGGGACATTCCTTAGAAAGAAATGCTATGTCAGGAAAGACGGATGTACCTGAAGGACACACCTGAAGAATCTGAGATAATTTTTCTACAACTGTCCTGTAAGACCCCCAGCACAATGGGTTGGTCTGTCCCAAACTAGTTTCCATTCTTGCCCGGTGCCAGCTAGCCTCTCCAGCCAGTCTCGAAGGACCCAAGCAAAAGAAATGAGAACTGCTCACTCTTTATAAGGGGAATTGCCCAGCTAGTGTTTCCTCTGAGTTCCAGGACAAGGAGGGAATTTGAGGCTGCAGAACCATGAGGCAGATATCTTTCTCCTAGTAAACTTACTAGGAAAGGGTTTTTATACTTTTAATAGTTCTCTCTCCTCTCTCTCTCTCTCTCTCTCTCTCTCTCTCTCTCTCTCTCTCTCTCTGTCTGTCTGTCTCTCTCATGAAGTTTGTGAAGGTAGACGTGCTGAAACAGTACTCTCCATTGCCTAGTTATCTGATCACTGTAGTCTCAATTTATGTTGAAGCATTCTGGTGCCGGGTGACTTGGCTTGGCTCTGACAGGTAGCGTGTGAGGGACACAAGGGGGACTGCTCAGATGGCCTGCATTCAATTAACTGTTTACAGCTAATCAATAGAGGCATATCAATCAGACGATGTAAGCAGAGGTGGATTTGAAGGATTTTCAAGTAATTGTACTGGAGAATTACCCTGGGTGTAAAGAAATATATTACATCAAGCTGCACTCGGCATACTCCGGCTAAGATAGGAGCAGCTTGTCAGACAGGATGTCCACCCCTTTAACAGCTCTTTCAATTCCAGATGAAATGAAAATTCCCTTCTTAGTAGTCATTAAGGCTCCAATTTTATTTCTCATTATTAAACCATGAAGTTGGCCAAAACATTTAAATTAAGCAAAATGAAGAGATTTATGAGCAAATTGGAGTCTAGGTGAAAAATTCGAGCCTAATCTCCAAAGATTAAGAAACACACAATAACTAAATTATTGGGGGGAAAAGCAAACCACAGTGTTAATAGGAAGATATGTTTTTTTCTTATTTTTCCTGAAGAATCAGCTCTTTAAAATTGAGTTTTTAGTGATAATTTCATGCTTCGTAATACCCACATGATTTGAGAAATGTTGGAAGAAGATTTAAATGGTATTTTAGTCTCTGTGCAGAACTAGAGAAATATGTCAGATTGATTGCCCTAAGCAGCCTACAGTCTCCTGTGGAGAAAAAACACTGGGAAGAGAACAACATGAATAATTTCAGATTCCCCTGCCCTTAAGACAGAACTCTGCTAGTGGCCAGCGTGGAGGTCAGAGATTAAACTTGTTTGATCTTTGGCTCCCCTGTGGAGACTGTCCTGCCTGAGGGAAGGATGTTCTCAGCTAGCCAAGTGTCTGCGGGTTAAGAGCAGGATTGAGACCCCATTCAAGTTCCTGATCAAGGCCACTTTCTTCCTGGAGCACGGTGTTGCAAGGGCAAATTTGAAACAGCAACTGCAAGATGAAAGGGATGTGTTCCTCAAGCCACCAACTAGTGAAAGCCTCTAACTGAAGACCTAAGAGTACCGAGAATATTTGTAATCCCATGTGTAGATCATAAGTGTTTTTTAGTTGGGAGAAGAGGCAATTTCTGTAAAGGAAGACGAGGACATCAGTTGCTGCTAGGTGCTTCCAGAAAAAAAAAAATCTGCTGTCTTCAAATTGAACGTCAAAATTTGCCCCCCAGGTAAATGATATGATGAGAGGTTAGTTTTTCGTTTGTTTTGTTTTATGTATTTGGTACAGGGTCTATAGGGTCTCACTACGTAAATTGAACTCATAGTGATTCTCCTGTTTTCAGCCTCCCAAGAGCTGAGATTACTGGCACACACCACCACGCCCAGTCTCAATCCCCTTCTCAGCACGTGCCCTGGAGGCGGGGCCAGCACAGCAGCCAGGGATTGAACACCTGCCACTGTGCTCTGCCTAAGCAGGCGCTTTAGTCCACTGAGCTATCTGACTGACCCTCCAGAGGTTAGTTTTAATTACTGGGAGAATTCACTTGCCCAGACACTTACTTTGGCTGCAGTGGTGAGGAAACTCACCAATGAAGTGATTCCTTTGCATTAACAAAAGGCATTAATTGTAAGTCAGTTGTTACCCAGGGACAGAAATTCAACAGGAGGTCAGCTTTGATGGAGATTCACAGTGCCTGCCCCCAGGAGGATCTTGGCGCCACCAAGGAGCTGTAGAGGCACTGGCCTCTGGGGGAAAGCTGGTCCCAGAGACAGGGCAGGAAAGGGAGTGGGAAGAACACTGATGTTTCTTTCGTGTCTGTTGTGTTCCCGGAATATACCATGTTGTTAGGCAAATTTTCCTATTCAGTATTTACAGTCGCCCCTCTAAGATCACTTGATTGCTTTTATTTTAGAACTGAAAATACTGGAGAGTCAGGAGTTGAAGTAATTTGCCCAAGTTGACACACTTCTAGTATGGGTCTGAACTCAAGTTTGTTGAATCCCTATTGCTTTGTTTGGTGAAGATCTCTATTGTTTCTAATTTTTTTCCTTACTATTTTGTTTTCTGTTTAGGTAATAATAACTAAAGTAGTGTCACACGCACACAAAAAAAAAAAAAACACCAAAGATCCTTCCTTTTATGACATAGTGCTGACTCCCTGAACATGAAGAAATGAAGAGCTCATTTCACAGCTGGGTCGGCCAGGATTTGCTCCATGCCCATGAGGGAAGGAGTAGTTATAAGAACCCCAGCATCCCCCTTAGGAAAATCTTCCATGATGGGGATAAACATCGCTATGTTTGGCTCTAGTACATCCCCAGAAGCCCACGTGTTAGAGGCTCGGCCCCAGCTTGTTGCACTGAGCTGGTAGGATCTTTGAGCTGAGGCTTCGTGGGAGGCCTTGGTCACCTCTCAGTGGCCTTCCAGTGAGCAGCCTTGCTCTGCCCTGCACTTCCTTCCATCACCCATGGCCTCATCACAGGCCCAAGGGCAACAGGACCACCAGGCAAGTGCTTAGTCTACTGAGCTATCTCCCCAGGCCTGCAACTGGATCACCGGATCTTCAACTCAAACTTCCCAAACCATGAGCCAAAGTAAACCTTTCCTTTTTCTAAACTGATTTATCTCAGTTATCTGGTATGCTCACAGAAACCTAGCTGACAGAAAGGTAGAATCTCTATGGGAGTAGGGGCCCAGATTTAATAAGAAGATTTCTGTCCTCCCAGACTCATCTTCCCCCAGAGTCTTGTCACAAATCAGTGTTGCTGTCATTATTTCTGGGGCCACTTTTGCTTTTTTTTTTTTTTATAAATCAGATTCCAGAGGACCTAAGGCTCTTTCCTCAGTTCCCTGTAACAGGCCCACAGGAAGACCACCTGTGGTTAAGTGGCCCACAGGAAGACCACCTGCGGTTAAGACCACCTGCGGTTAAGACTGGAAGGCTCAGAGATACAAAGGGAAAATAGACACGGCATAGAAGGTAACTAATTCGGCTCAGGAGTTGTAGCTGCTGTCAAGAACATGGTCCATCCTCACAGGGCCACACAGGACACCTGTATACCCACCACTAGCAAGAGTGTAAACTGGAGAACAACTGGATATACTCTCTAGTAAAGGTAAAAGTAAGGAATAATTTATGAGCCTATAAATCCCTATCTTGGCTATACACTAGAAAAATTCTTACAAATCTTCACAAGTACACATGAATAAGAATATTCACTGTCGTAGTTTATAATAGCAAAACCGACAGAAACAAAACAAGCAAAACACCCTGGAAACAGTTTAAAGATAAACCAACAAAGGAATGGAGTTTTGAGGCTATGCTTTAAATAATACTGTGCAACAATCCACATAGTAACAGAACTCTACTAGATATTTCTATGAGTAACTCTTGACAATAGAAGGTTGAAAACTCAGGCACTCAAGTGAGCTATGGTGTTATAGTTTGTGTGTATTTGTCCCCCCAAAGCCTCATGCAATCATTGAGGTGCAGTTCTACCCTGTGATTAATTCATGATCCGAGGCTGGGATTATGGGTCTGAGTCCTGCTGGGATTATGGGTGTGAGTGCTACACCCAGCCCACGGCAGGAAGCCTGAATGTAACATAAGAGACAGAGGGACAGACTTGCTCTCTGTTGCCATTGTTGCTGTTATTCCTCCCCTTTCCTCTTGCTGTTTCGCTGCCTTCCACCGCCATGAACTGCTGCCCTCTGCCATGTGCCGCTCTACCTTGGAGCCAGCTGAGTATGAACGAAAGCCTCCACTAACTGTGAGCTAAATAAACCTCTCCTTCATTTTGAGTGTCAGGCATTTGTCTCAGCAATGAGAGAAGAGTAACCGAGACACGGTATCGCTCAAGTGTTATTAATTATATGGAAAAGCATCGGTCAGGTATTTTGGAAGCTGAACTATTGATCTTTTGAGCTTATGTCAGTGAGGAAACTCCTTTAGGAATCTCGTAGGTGCATCTGTAATATATGTGTGGGCGGAGTGGGCTGTATACCAGGACTGGCATGGATTGAATGTGTAAGGATGAACTCAATCTCCAACGTGAAAAACAAAACCAGAAAGCACCTTCTTATCACACATGCAGAAAGGAACAATGACCTGGTTGAAGGAATGCAGATAAGTGTTTTTTAATGAGAATATGTTAGTCAACAGCAGCCTGGATTGGGCTGTTCACGACTCAGATTGCATTGTTGTTAGCACTAGAGTAAAAAGCCCGAGAAGTGCTTTGCTTGCTTCTCAATTGGAGTATTAAATCTACTCAGAGGATCAACAGACTAGTATTTTTTTCCAAAAGATTTTTAGCTCTATGTGGCATTTGGAGGAAAGTAATACAAAATACAAAGTGACTGCAAGAAATAAAAGGGGAAACGTGCCCTAAATTAAATTGTAGAAATACAGAGATAGCATGGTACAATGAAAGTTAGAACTGAGTCCAATCCTGGCTCCACAAATACGAGCTCGTGGCACTTTAGGCAACGCAGTGAACGGTTGCCATCTCCACATCTTTCTTCTCTTCTTTCCCCCTCCTCTTCTTCCTTTCCGCCATCCCTTCATCTCTCCCTGCCTCGCCCAGCTTCTTTCTGTAACGTAAAACTGCTTACAGTATTACTGGTGGAATTGCAGAGATAATACATAATACATATGGACAGAGGTGATACATAAGGACCCCAGAAGTAGTAGAGCTGGTGATGATGGTGGTGATGAGATCCTTGGCCAGGCTGCTGCTGCGTTTCTAGGCTCCTTCACACAACCAGCTGTATCCTTTTCTTTTTCTTTTCTTTCTTTTTTTTTTTGTATTTAGTACAGGTTCTACAGGGTCTCACTAGGTAAATCTGATTTGTAGGGATTCTCCTGGTTTCAGCCTCCCAAGTCCTGAGATTACAGACCGCTACCATCACTCCCAGTCTCAATCACCTTCTCAGCGTACCCTGGAGGCAACCCTGGCATGGCACACTGGGGGATCCAACCCCAGCCCCTGTGCTCTGCTTAAGCAGGCTCTTTAATCCACTGTGCTATCTGGCCAGCCCTCCTTTTCTAATATTTACAGTGCTAATGGACGAGGAACAGAAAATGATGCAACCTGATCAAAAGTTGTCTGTATTGATTGATAAGCTGTGACTTCACACACTTAGATCATAATTAGTCCGTTTATTTTATTAATATAGCATTTTTATTATAACCCACTTTATTGTTTACATGAGTTACTAACAAAGAGCTGGTTACATGGACTATATTATTCTAGACCTTACAGAATTTTCCCCGCAGAATTACCTTCTGATGAGCTGCTGTTAATTTAGGAGTAGCCCAGTAACTCTCCCTGGCTCTATTGGAAAGAAAGTTTTGGAGTACGAGGACAACGGCAGTTTACAGTGCCCATTGTCAGGCCTTCAGGGAAAGCCCTCATCTGATCTTGGTGACAAAAGTAGCTAGAAGTCCCCTGAATAATCAGTGTCAGCCTCTAGATCCTGGGAACTGATGAGATTCCGTTCCTTTGTGAAATGAGTCGGGTGGAGGCCTACCTGTAGGGTGTGAATGTCACTTCTGTGAGCAGGGGTTCTTTAAGTCCTCCCCAAGTCATCTTATTCCTGTCCTTGTTTTCTTCTCCTTTCTCCCAACACTTAGGAAAAGCACATACACTGATACATATACTTGTATCTGTAGTACAGGGTCTACAGTGTCTCACTACATCTTACTACATAGATCGGACTCATGGTGATTCTCCTGTTTTCAGCCTCCCAATCTATTCTAATCTATAGGAGAGATTATGCAGCGCTGTGCTCTGAGTATCCTAAGAATAATGAAGAAAAGAATAATAAGTAATAAAGTTTTGTTTCTCCCATAGAAACACCATATACACATGTTAAAATGTAGCCTTTTAAAAAGCAGTTAAATTGTTCACTTCCATTTAAAGTAAGCATTTTTCCCACCATGTCATTTATCTAATATTGCTGCACCTCAGAGACTGAGGTATGGAAGTGTTGCTTGAGACATGCTGGGGAACTCTGGAAAATAACTTTCTAAAAGGAAAATAATTCAGGAAAGCAATTTTATGCTCCATTTTCCTACTGGGTTACTGTCTGGGATGGGGTAGCACTGTTTATGTGCAAGCAAAAGTCTATTCTGTGCTGAATGGGAGGCAAAAGGAACTGTAATCTGAGACATTACACAGCACTCAGCAGATAATTTATGGAGCAGAAAGCCAAAGACTTGCACTTTTACAGTTATTGCCATCTTAGGCACAAAGGGCCTCTGTTATACTCTTTGTCTTCCTTTGGGCCTCTGATGTTTTTTGCTTTATTTTTATTTTTAAAATTATATACATTAAGCCCTACAAGGGTTCAAAAGGATACATTAACACATGCAAATTGTAGCCCTCAGAAGAATGGAACGTAATGCAGCATTACAACCAGGACGGAGGAGAGAGGGCATCATGAAGAGCCAGGCACACAGTCATCTCTCAGTGTCCTTGGCAACTGGATCTAGGACACTGGCCTCCTGAGGTCAGCGCTCAAGTCCCTACATAAATGGTGTAATATTTGCATATAACCTACCCAATCCTTTGTATACTCTTTTTTTTTTAATGTATTTAGGACAGGGTCTGCAGGATCTTTCTACGTAGATTGGACTCCTAGTGATTTTCCTGTTTTCAGCCTCCCAAGAACTGGGATTACAGGTGAGCATCACCATGCCTGCTCTCAATTGC
Organism: Octodon degus; assembly: GCF_000260255.1. NCBI lineage: Eukaryota > Metazoa > Chordata > Mammalia > Rodentia > Octodontidae > Octodon > Octodon degus. Next base: position 4,209,671 of record NW_004524656.1, on the reverse strand, counting down.
TATTTCAACGCACTTAGGAACAAGGCCAGCACGACACTGCTGGCCCTGGGGATCGAACCCAGGTCACTGCACTGTGCCTGAGCAGGCAGCCTCTGCATACTCCAAATCACTTCTAGATTACGTATAATATCCAACATAAATGCTATGTAACTAGTTTACTGTGCTGTTTAAGAAATAGTGACAAGAGGAAAAGTTGGTACATATTCAGCACAGAAGCAATTAAAAGAAATATGTTCTATCCTGCTTGGTGTAGAGAACACAGACACAAATGGCCAACTCCAATTGGCCCTTGCAGGAAAGCACACTGATTCTCCTTTACCTAGGAACTTCCTGGCTCCATAGCTGCCTTAGGAATTCTGCCATAATTTGCATTTTGCAATTTTTAAAGGCCAAATCCTGGTGAGATGCTGTAAAAATGGATGTGATTTGATGAGAGAAGAATGTTGGTTTTTTTTTTTTTAACCTAAAAGGCAAAAAAATCATTTCTTTCTACCTTCATTTTTCTCAAGAAGCTAAGCAATTAGAGGATGAGCCAAGGGGAGAGCAGGCTTGCAAGGGAGAGATCAATAAAGAACACGTAGGAGCAGAGCTCGCTGCCGTGTGACGGGGTGCACATGTGCCCAGTTTAAGGTGGGAAGAATCAAACACGTGCCTGGTGCCTTCTTTTAGGGCTCATTGTCCCACTGAGGGTCACACACGAGTGGCTAAGATGTTGGCTCTGAAGTCAGGCTTCTGGGTCAGATCTCAGCTTTGCCGCTTAGATTGTGTGCTTTCAACAAATTGTGGCCCATAGCATTACCAAGCCTCATTTTTCTCAAACATAAAATGGGAATGCCCACGAAAGTGTCCACTTCATGCAGTAACTACGAGGCTGAATTGACACAATCTCTGTGAAGCATTTAGTACAGTAGCTGAGCATATTAGCTATCAGAAAATACCATCATTATTTACAGGTTTAATCATTTTAAGGATGATCAACCCATAGACTGTTAATTTTTATCAGAAATATCCCTAATGAAAAACTGCTCTCTATTTTCTCACATAATATAGTTTCAGTTATATATTTAGTATCAGGTGCTTCAGAATTTGTATTTTTTAAATTATATGTACTGATACATATTTTTGAAGTAGCACATGTATGTTTGAGAACTCTAGGACATAGTGTACTTGGAAATTTTCAGACCTTCGATGAATAACTATCTACAACCATGGAGACCAAATCCATGTTTAAGGAGACATTGTTTCCCTATAGTCTGCTGTTTTTTGGGCTAGGGCTTAATGACATGTTGTATTAGCTAGCTTTCTCTTACTGAGATCTTTTATTTATCTCAAAATACCTGAGATAATTGACCTATAAAGGCCCAGTTTATTTTAACTCTGTTTCTGAAGTTTCAATCCATGAACAACTGGCCTCATTTCTTTGGGCCTATAGTGACACAGCACTTCAGATCAGAGTCATTGTGGAGGAGCCCCACTTACCTCACGACTGGGTGTGAAAAAGAGAGAGGAAGAGACCAAGGTACCCCATCTGCTTCATGGGCATACCTGCAGTGACCTAAACCCTCCTCCTAGGCTGCCTCTTAAACGTTCTACCACTTCCTAGCAGCATCATGGGCTGCTAGGGCCATGCCTTCAACACTTGGCTGCTGAGGGACATGTTATAGACCTGAACTATAGCGTGTTAAATGTATACATGACAAAGGTTCCAAGGCCAAACGTGTTTGGAATATACTATAAAAACTAAAGTTGCACTGTGTTTTTATTTTGTAGAAGTTTGTACACCATTTATCATGCAAATTGGATAGGGGGTGAGATAATTTCCGGCTTTTCCTGGGCCTTTGTGAAAAGAGATGTGATGTGTGATGTGTGTGTGTGTGTGTGTGTG
>NW_004524656.1:4198159-4207686 GCF_000260255.1 Octodon degus | reverse complement strand
GAGAGAGAGAGAGAGAGAGAGAGAGAGAGAGAGAGAGTGTATAGAGCACTTGTGCCAACTTGGGAGCGTGAGGCTTGGAAACACACCTGTACAGGCCTCCTTTTCATGCATGGTCAGTGGCTGACAAAGCGTTAGTGTTGCTTTCCTCCTGCTCCCTTCTGTCCTAGCCACTCTAAAGCCAGCCCTCTTCTTAGGATACTACTTTCCCTTGACTAGATCTCTCAAACTGGTTGCCCAGTTCCTGAGTCTACAAATTCTCCTCTGAAGAAATTTGGACAAAATTCCTAAGTCATGACTAGAAGCATTTGAACCTTATCCTGTCTGAACATTCTTCTCCAAATACAATATAGAGACTCAAAAGAATCTTGGCCCCTTGACTTTTATTTGTCCCAGCAAAATCCCCAACCTACCCCAGAAGCTGAGAACAGCTTTTCTCCACTCGCTTTTAGCCAGCTTTAATTCTAGTGTCTTCTTACCCTATTGGCAACAAGAACACCATTTTTTTTTTCTCTTAAGATTCCAGCAACCAGCTCCAGAATTTCTGAAGTGGGCAACATTTATCTTTTCCCTACTTGCTTGTTCACAAAATATGTATTTATAGAATACCTATGTGAGGTGGGTATTTGCAAAGATAGACATAAGTGTGTTTTATAGGTAGACAATATTTGGTAGAACTAACAATGAATTTTATGTTACTAACTTTAATGATCAGTCTGGAAAATGATATTGTTTACTAAGATGGCAGAGGTAGACTGGGGAAGGACGGAGGGCACTTTGCACGATGTTAAACTTGGGACATCCATGGACTATTTGAATAGAAGTACTAAGTAGTCAGTACACAAGTCTGTTATCTATAGATTGTGTATATGTCTATCTTATAGATCTATAATGCAGCATAATATAGATTGCTGTGGTATGGTGGTTTCAGTGGTCTCACATAGAGAGACAGCAGAGACAAGAGGTCTTGGAATGAAATCCCAAGCAATTCTCACAATAGGAAGAAGACGGGGTGGGAGGACTAATTAAGCAGTTAAGGGGGAGCAGCCAGTGCGAAAGAGCAGAACCACAAGCAGGTGATCCCCCAGCGGCCAGGAAGGAGGGAGAGGGTGACGGCTGCTTGCATCAGTGTCACACACACCGGAGATAACCAGCATATAAAGAGAGAAGGTTTGTCTTGGCTCATGGTTCTGGAAGCTTCGGTTCATGGCCCCCTGGCTTCGTGGCTTTGCGGCTTGCGGTGAGGTGGTCTATCACGGAGGCAGTCTGTGGAGGAGCAACATCGTACAGCTCAGGGCTGGAGGGTGAGAAATGAGACAGAGGAAGACAGGTGCCAAAATATCCTTCAAGAGTATTCTCCATATGGTCCAAACCTTTCTCAGCGGGCTCTGCTTCTTAAGGTTCTGTGACCCCCAGTAGCACCACCCTGGGAACCAGCCCTCTATGCGCTGACCTTTGTGAGCCACTCCATACCCAAAATACATTAGGGGAGGCGAAGCAAGTCCCACTTAACCCAGCCCTTCCTCTCTTGGGTATTTTTCCAGAACAACTGAAATCAGCGGTATCTGTTCACCCATGTTTATAGCAGCGCAGTTTGTCATAGCTAAATCTTGGGAACCCAAATACCCATCAACTGAGGAATTGATAAAAAAGATGTGATATTTTTATACCATTGTGTACTGTTCAGCTATAAAGAAAGATAAATTTGAGGATTTTATAGGTAAATGAATGCAACTAGAGATCATACTCATAAGTGAAATAAATCAGGCTCACACGCATAAACGTCATATTTTCTCCCTGATGTAGGAAAGAGTAGGGCTGGGGAGATAGGTCAGCAGCCTAAGCACCTGCCTGGCAAGTGCAAGGACCTGGGTGTGATCCCCAGAATGGCATACCCTGCCGACCACCAAAACTGAGCATGGCAGCACGTGCCTATAATCCCAGTGCTGAGGAGGCTGAGACAAGAGGATCCTTACAAGTCTGAGGTGCATGGTGAGACCCTGTACCAAATAAATAAATAGATAAATAAATAAATGATTTGTAAAAGTTTAATAAAGAAAGAGGAAGAATAAATAAGATCTGAAAGTTACAATAAATATTGAGAAAGGGAAAGAAAATGCTCAAAAGGAAAGAAAGATGGGGATGAAGGAAAGGAGAAAAAGGGGGGAAAAGGTACATATATATATATATATATATATATATATATATGCAAGACAAATAAGATAATTGTACTACTAATTCTATTAGTTTATTGAAAGGTACAGTTAATGCTTAATTTTTTTGACCAACTTTCCATGCTTATGTCTAGTAATCTGAACAACTACTTTGAAGGCAACAACACGCAAGATAACAACCATTATTGAATTCCTATCGTGTTTTTTGAAATTCTGCAAAAAAAAAAAAAAAAAAGTAACTGTGAATTGAACATGCAAATAGACGTGTGTGGGGGTGATCCTCATAAGAATGGCCCTGTGAAGAGCAGCAACAAACGAGAATCCAGATTACGGTACACTGAGGAGCGTGAGGGAGAAGCGGAGAAGTGGGCAATCACTAGTTCACGGGCAGTATGCTGACAAGGAAGGTGAGAGATAGCCCAGCTGGGCAAAGGGTGCAAAATGTAAAGTCAAGATGGGGAACAGAACATATTTATGTTCTCATTGGAGTTCTCTACTGGAGAAGAAAAGATTGGTGACACATAAAAAAAAAAAGAGAGGGAAACCAAAAAGTGGAAGATCTTGAGTGGATGAGAGAAGAAAAGCCCAGAACAAAAATGGTGGAACTGCCTCAAAATAGGTAACTGAACTAATCACAAGGTCTCACTATGCTGCTTGGACTCATAGTGGTCCTCCTGTCTCAGCCTCCTCAGCACCGGGATTGCAGGCATGCACCACCATGCCTGGGTTCAGGGCCAGCATGGCCTGTGGTACTGAGAATTGAGCCCCAGTCCTTGTGCTTGCCAGGCAGGCACCTAGACCACTGAGCTATCTCCCCAGCCCCCAGAACAAGACTTTTAAGAAGGACAACTAAATTCACATGGATGGTGTTTATTGTTCCTAATGAATTCTGCAGTCAGCTCAGGAGAAAGGAAGATGAGTGATGTAGGAAGTCTGAAGAGAAAGAAAGGTGCACTAAGGAATGTAAGAAAGTAAAGACACTCAGTATTAGAGGTGAGAAGTCCTAAGTGCCTGTCTGCATTTAGAGTTTCAGTTAAATGGCATCCACTCAGTTCACTCATGGGATCTTCGGGATCTTTCGAGCAGCATCTGTCTCCTCTAGTACTTTCCTAGTGGAGTTCATTTTAGGATTTGTTATCCAAGACGGACAAAAAATGAAGAGGGCTTTGCAGTTAGTGATATCTGCAAGAAAGTAAATGTATCAGCAGACCATGGAATCTAAACTGTATACCTCTTAATTTAGCAGCTGGTACATGGTGGACAATAAAGAACTAAAGAATCCTGTACATCTCTCATTACGTGACTTCATTTATATATCATCAATGAAAGTTGAAGAGTAGTGTTCTCATGAGTAGAGAGAAATCAGACAAGGACCTGGGTCTTGAGTCTTGTGCACCCCGGCATACAACTAATTTTTCACTTCCTTTCCCTATTACGATATTTAATGTACATATATTAAATGCATGCATATACATATACATGCAAGAGATAAAGGCATTCTTTTCTTTTGGGAGAACTTTGCTTTATACATTTTCCTTCACAAATGTGAGGTCTAACATGGGTCACATATATAATAATTTATTTATTAAAGCTATAAAAGACTTTGAAAAGTACATGGGAACATAATGGAAGGAATAATTTAATATTATCTGATATATAGGGATATCTTCTCAAATAACCTGACATATAAGGTCAGACAAAAGATTTTATTTAAGCCATGTTGTGAAATAGAAACTCACTGAAGGAGACAAAAACTTATAATAATAGCTAACACATTTTTTGTAGCTGCCAGGGACTAAGTACTTTCTGTACCTAAGACACTTTATCTATGACTAGGTTCTGTTTTTTATCTTTATTTTTCTGATGAGAATTAGAGAGTTTGATTACTCAGCCCTTGAGTGGCCTATATGCCTAAGTATTTCTGATGCTGAACCCAGATGAAGAACTGAGACCTACAGAGTCTTGGGGATAGAAAAACAAAAGAATCTCACTGGGGTAGCAAGGGTAGAGTGGCAAAGAATAGGGAAGTATGGCGGGGGCAGGGCTAGGAGGAATAAGGGAAGCTGAGTCAGGAAAGCTGACTGTGCCCAGATTTCAGCTTCAACTATGAGTGTCTTGGTTCTCTACTGCTGTGCAGTAAGATACTCCAAACTTGGTTTGCTTATAATATCCAATTTATTGTCCTAGTGGGAATTTTGAGAAGATATGGTAAGATGACCTATCTCTGTTTCATGTTTGGGACATCGGATGGAAACATTCGAAGGATGGAGATGACTTGTGCTAGAGACTGGAAATATGGGGGTTCATTTCTTCATATCCATTCTAGGTCTGGTTGTTGATGTTAGCATTCGCCTCAGAACTTAGGCTGCATTGTTGTTGACTTATGTGTGGCTACTTGGTCCTCACAGCATGGTGGCTGATTTTTAAGCACCTGTATCCAAGAGAATAAGACATTAGTAGCTGTCATTTTCCTGTCTTGACTGAGACAGTCACAAAAGTCCATCTAGATTCCAGAGGAGAGGACATAGACTCCACAGCCCAATGGAAGGAGAGACAAGGAACTTTTGGACTTATTCTAAAGCTAATAGAGTCAGTGATTTGGGTCATTAAATTAGCAGAGATCTTAATATAAAGGAACACTAGTTCACCTGCACTGAAGTAATGCCTATTGTTATAACTTCTTCATGTGGAGTGTGTGGAATAGTGCCATCCAATTTTCCAAAGCCCTTCTTGGCTCTTTATTTTTTCACTTCCTTTTCTCTTTCAAGTGTGTCTTACTTCCCTCTTTTATAAGTCCATGTAAGTAGAGCCAAATTTAAAGGAGTCATATGGGAGTATCTTGAAAACATCTCTAAACTTCTAACAAATAAGTACTAAAACATATAGTACTTATCAAAAGATAATTCTATCAAGAAATCTATCAAGAGAGATTTCTATCAAGGTGAATTATCTGCTAGCACTTCAATTATTGACTGGATATTTTGGACTAGCACTGCATACAGTACTTTTAATTGCAGTCAGTACTATATTTTAAAAGTGATGTAGTCACAGAGTTCAATAAAACCTCCTGAGGTAGGTGAGCAGTTAAACCTTCCAAGACAGATGGCTACCTCTGAGCAATATTTAATTTGAACAAAAAGCCAGGTTTGCCTGTGACAAGTTTCTGGCCTGGAAGCAGTGTTTACTGTGACACAGTTGTGTTGAACTAAGTGTTTGCAGTGAGTGGAAGACAACAGGCTAGCCAAACAGCGTAATTATTGTGAGCCATCATTTAATACATGCCTATGAACAGTTGATTAGGTGTTTGCACACAGCCTCCTCTGAGCCTACAAATGGCTCCTCTAAGTATAATTCAATACAGCCATTAGTTCGGTTCAGTTCTGTTCCACTTATTCATTTATTCAACTTTTTTTTGAAAAACCAATTATCATAATCACATCTTAACTTCTTACAGGATGTTTTCATCAAATTACAGGTCTCTTTTTTGCAAGGGAGGGCAGTGCTAGGGACCAAAATTAAGGCCTTATACAAGGAAGGCAAGTGCTCTGTATTCCCAGCCTATAAATATATCATTTTAAAATGTTTTCTTTTAAATGAGTAATCTTTACTTACTGAAGTAAAGTGTCCTGTGTTCATATAAAATGTATCTTGAGAAGCTAAATGAATAAGTATTTGAAAAGTCTAAACCAATATATACATTTAGCTAGCATTATTTTAAGATCAAATTGCTCACCACAATTCTCTCAAGTTGCCCATATCCATTTCATTTATTTCTTGAGTGGAGTCAGAAATAAAAAAAAAAAAAAAAAGAAAGAAAAGAAAAGAAGAAAGAGAGGGTTAAAATGAATTAGCAACTTCCATTTCTAGGATGCTGAAATGGATAGTATCAAGTAAGCCTCCCTTTGAAGACAACTGAAAAGCTGGACAGATATTTTTAAAAATCTGCTAAGCATCAGATAACTAAAACGACAACAAAAGGTGCCGGGATCCATGAGAAGGTGTGGCCACTTTTTCCACTAATAACTGCTGACTCAGGAGAGACAATTGAGAGGCTTAATGACTAAACAATACTTCTGACAGGGTAGAAAGACAAAACTGGGGGAAAACAGAGACTCAAGACCCAATAACCCAAACGTATAGCACATACAAGCATAAACTACATGACGTTGAGAATAAGTGGCTGCCTTACTGGCTTGTGTGTTTACCGAGCATTTTATCATTCTTTTAGCTTGTGCTCGTTCTGCTTATAAAAAGTTGAATGTGAAATGCTGTCTCTGTTCTGCTTCCTGCAGCCCCATCCATCTTGCATGTATCATGTCTGCTGGCTACGTCGAGAGGCTACACTGAGTGATTGTACCAGCTCAGTCTGTATCTTCTGTGATATCTGCACAACTACCAAGTCACCTAAGCATGCATTTCTTAGAAGACATCCTCATCAGTAGGCATTAGGTGACTATGTATTACTCCTTCTCAAACTCTTTCAAACGTTGAAGAGGAGTAAATACCTCCTCATTTGTTCTGTGAGAACAAGCATTATACTGATACCAAAGTCAGTGAGGCTGCCAAAAAAAGACCCATATCCCTTGTGACTATTGATACAAAAATACTCAACAGAATGCCAGCAAATCTAATTTAACAGCACAGTACAGTTTATACATCATTGTCAAGTGGAATTTTTCCAGAATGCAAGAAAGTTTTACCATATGAGAATCAATGTAACTATATCAAGTTAACAGAATGAAGGGAAAAGCCACATGATTATCAGTAGTTATCTAAAAGTAATCAAACAAAATTTAACATTCTTGCATGATAAAACAAACTAGTAGGAAAAGAAGGAAACTACCTCAGCATAATAAAGGCCAATGTGTTAGTGAGTATTCGTAAAAGAAATAGATTTCTTACAGGATATAGGAATTTACAAGATATCTGCCCACAAAATAAAATGTGAAAAAGTACAAGAGATCTGTCTACAGGGGCCGGAGAGATAGCTCAGCAGCAAAGTGCCTGCCTGGCAAGCACAAGGTCCTGAGTTTGATTCCTGGAGGGAGAGAGGGAGAGAGAGAGAGAGAGAGAGAGAGAGAGAGAGAGAGAGAGAGAGAGAGAGAGAGAGAGAGAGAGATCCAAAGACTCCAGCCTAAGGCATGATAATGTGCTTACAAGTCCATATCAGGAGGCTGAGGAGTGTACAAAGAAAAACTGAAGGGTCTGCACCAGAAAGCCCACAGGCCAGTGCTGTAGGCTGGACAGTGTGCGCTGTCAGGCTCAAGGGCTGGTGCTGAAAGCTGAAGAATCTGCACCAAGAACCAGGAGACAGCACTCAAGGCCAAGGTGAAGACCAGAGCTCCATCCAAGAGAACAACAGCCATCCTTGATGAAGGTGAAGATCAGAGTTCAGCCAAAGACAACAGCTGGAGCTTCTCTTCAGTAGCTGGCCAAAACCAATCAGCAGCAAGGAAGCTCTTCCAAGGAAGATCATCCAAAATCCTTCCCTCCCATTCTCCTGTTGTATCATTCCAACAGTAAGCCTCCTTAGGTGGGTCTCCCACACCCAGAATCATGCTGACTCAATTCAGCTGGACATTCCCCACTAAAGTTAACAATTAGCCAATTAACCACCATAGTCTTATATGAAAAACCTACATCTAACATCATATTCAATGTGGAAACATAGGAAGTTTATCCTTTAAGATCAGGAACAAGACAGAAATTCCCATTTTTGCCTCTTCTATTTCACACAGAATTAGAAGTACTAGCCAGAGTAATGAAGAAGGGAAGAAAGAAGGAAGGAAATAGGAACGAAGGAAGGAAGGAAGGAAGGGAAGAAGGGAGGGAGAGGGAGACAGGAAGGGAGGAGATTAGGGTGCAGCAAACCAGCTGTGCAAGCGGGTATGACTTGTGGGTCATGGTCAGGACACATGGACAGAACAGGTTCTGAGCCCTGCACCTCATACCAACCAGAGAATTCTTCATTTCTTCTGGCACAAGATCAAGCAGGCTTTTGATAGGATGACCTGGATTTGACATCAGAATAGGGGTATAAAGGATGGTGGCCATTAACCTTGTGGCCAGTGTGAGCCTTTTTACCAACCTACACCACTTCATGGTGTACTTCTTTTCCTACTTTAATTGGTCCACACTCACCCTGCAAAGTGCTTCTTTTCCCTACTTTTCTTACTCCTAATACCGTTAATAAATATAAATCCTCTATGTTTTTTGCTTGTCTGGTCCAGTTCTTTGAAAAGTAAGAGCCTGGAAGGGACCCCTGGGTATCCCAGACCTGTTAATTGAGAAAGGAAGGCTCAGGGGACACTATCAAGAGAGTGAAAACACAGTCAACAGAAGAGAAATACTGCAGCCGCTGTGGAAAACTCTATGGCAGAATCTTTCTTCAAAACATGGAGTTACCATTTGTTCCAGTAACTCTGCTTCTAAATATGTATTGGTCATCTCTGGCTTCAATAACAAAATAACACAGACAATATGATGTGGAGTTCCTGGTGACTCCCAGTGAATCACTGTCCACTTGGGTTGACTCATGGGGCCAAAGACTACTAACTCTGAGGAGCTGGAGCATCCTGAAGATGAGATGTTTCGCCAACTCGAACAGAGCAGAGGTGGTTCCTGCACCGGAGGGGGGAGGGGCGGGGGACAAGGAAGCTCTCTAGAAGACATCCGATCACAGTTAGTAATTGAGCCAAACTGTCACCATAGCTTGCTAAGCTGAAACAAACCTCTGTACTCAGCAGAACATTATGCTTTTGTTGTTCCTTAGTAAATCTAGGACTGTGAGTCATTTTGGGGCTTCATGTCACTGACATTCCCTAACCCTCCACAAAGATATTCTCTATCTCTCTCATTTTCATTTGTTTGTCTAACAGGGTTTGCTGGCCCGAACCTGGCAATATGGCTTTAAAAGCAACAACAACAAAAAAAACTTTTCCCCTCTTACTTCTGAAGGCTGAAGAGGCACAAGATTCTAGCATGACATTTTCTGGCCTACAGATGGTTACTTTGTCTAAGACAAAGTCTTTCCTCTGAGCAGATGTAGAGGGTGGGGAGAATTTGAGAGACAGAGCTCACTTCCTCTCTAGTATTTCTTTTTTTTTTATTTTAAAGAGAAAAAACTAAAAACTAAAAATGATGATAAAGGCCAGGGAAACAGCTCAGTAGAATAAGCCTACCTGGAAAGTGCAAGGTATGTACTGAGTTCAATCCCTGGTACTGAAAAGACAAATAAATAAAAATAAAAATAAAAATGATGATAACAGAACTTCAAAATAATAGGAAATTAATGACGGTTACTATATTGAGTACTGTTATCTTCAAAGTTGTTTCTTACATTACAAGATATAGGCA
>NW_004524656.1:4180482-4188924 GCF_000260255.1 Octodon degus | reverse complement strand
TCCAGCTGCGTCTGGCTTAGGTCTGGCTGCTGTGCTCAGCTCCTTCCTGCTGCAGACCTGGGCTAGGACTGGGTCTGGGGGTTCCCGGAAATCGGCAGCAATTCCGGACCTGGGCTAGGACTGGGTCTGGGGGCTCCCGGAACTCGGCAGAAAATCCTACTCCTCCATTGACTTTAAAAAATAAATAAATAAAAGATCAATTTTATCAGGCTAATCTGAAAAACAATACTCTGTGCTTACTATGAGACACATCTAAACTATAAAGTGATAGATACAAAAGGATATAAAGAGACTTACCAAAAGAAAGCTGATTAGTATCAAACAAAATAGTCTTTAATACTATTAAGATCAGGTTGAGGAGACAAGTCCATGGTCTAAGCGACTGCCTGGCAAGTGCAAGGACCTGGGTTCCATCCCTTGTAGTGAATGCTGCGAACCTTATGAGTGGTGACACACACCTGAAATCCCAGCGCCGAGGAGGCTGAGACAGGAGGACCACTGCGAGTCTGAACTGTGAAGTGAGACCCTATACCAAATAAATAAATAAAAAACTATTAAGAAAGTGTTAGAGATAAGCATATTTTTCATGATGAAAGTCAAATTAGCCAGGAAGAGAATATAGTTTTAATTGATTTGAATAACATTTTTATGTATTTTATAGCTCCAAATGCAAAATTAGTAGAACTATAAGGAAAAACAGATTTATGGTTACAGAAAGAAATTTTGACATACTTTTCTCAGTTACAAATATAAAGAATCAATCTGCTTTTAACAATTACTATGAGCCAGGTGTCGTAGCACATGCTTATAATCCCAGCACTGAGGAGGCTGAGGCAGGAGGATCACTGTGAATTTGAGGCCAGGCTAGGCTCCATAGTGTGTGAGACTCTGTCTCCAAAATCAAAACAAAGCAAAACAAAGACCCAAAAGAATGATTATTACAGAATGACTTTGTAAAAAAATCAATAAGGATATAGTCAATGGTACCCCACAATAAATATAGTGGATCAAATTGCTTATATAGATCACTGCATTCAACAACTAAAGAATACAAATTCTTTTTAAGCATTCAATAAAATTTATTCCTAATTTACCATATGCTGAGTTATAAAACAAAGTTCTATACTTTCCAAAGGATTGAAATCCTATGAAATACGTTCTCTGATCATAGTTTAATTAAACTAGAGATTAGAGTCTGGGAGTGGAGAGATTAGAGTAGCTCAGCAGTGGTGTGCATGCCTACTATGCTGGAGTCCCTGAGTCTGATCCCTTGCATTATGGAGAAAGCATTAGAAACTCATTTTTAAATTTCCTTAAAATTTCCACACCTTTGGAAATTAAGAGATATATTTTCTTATAATTTGGTCTTGAAGTCTCTGGAGGAAACATATGAACTCTAGCCTAGGGGCTCCAGGAGACTTGGTAATGGATGTGTTAGCTTTTTGTCACTATGATAAAATACTTGAGACAAACAACTTAAAGGAGGAAAAGTGTATTTTTGCTCACAGTTTTGGAGGTTCCAGTCTGTTATTGGCTGACTCCAATGCCTTTAGGCCTATGTCAAGGTGACACGGTGGTGGGAGGGGATGGTGGCAGAAAGCTGTTCCCAGTGGAACCCAGGAAACAAGACAGTGATAGGGAGGAGGGATGGAGGGTTGTAGGGAGGGAGGGAGACAGAGAAATCAGGAGAGGAAGGGGCAGGGGACAACATATACCCTTCCAGGCCATGTCCTGAGTGATCTATTTTCTCCAACTAGCCCCAACTCTTAAATTTTTTCTATGCTTTCCATCACATTATGAATCTATCAATGGTTTAATCCACTCATGAGATCACAGCTCTTTCATCCAAAAACCTCACCTGTGAAGCCTGCTGCCTTATGGACCAAGCCTTCAGGAGATACTCTACGTCCAAATGATAATGCCCTTTCATGGAACACTTTATCCTAGCTGATGGCCTAATTCCCAAGTGTCTGATCTATGATCAGGTGTCTTCCATGAAGAAAATATGTTTAGACTGACAAATACCTCTTTGGTTCTTGTCTGTATCTAGTTTCTTCCTCTCAAGATAACCACTCTCTAGGAAAGTCCGGAGGAGGAAAGAAATTTGGGTCAGGTGTGGTGGCCAGAACCAATACCCTAGAAGCCATATACAAAAACCCTGAAATAAAAGGAGCAACACATTTCTTATAGACTCTGAGAGAAAAGGTCAGCTACATTGCAAGCCCAACAGGAGGAGAGGAGCAAGCCATTCTGGAACACATTTGTGTCCCACCAGCTGGTGAAGGGGAATGGGCAAAGGAGGAGGAGGAAGAGCAGGAGTGTGGGCAGAAGAGAAGCAGGCATAATGTTTTATCACAGTCTAGGACAGTGATGGCAAACCTATGGCACGCATGGTATTGTGTTTCTCTTCATGATGAAAAAGATGTTATGTATCAATTGTTTTCTTGAAACTAGAACCTCAGCATTCAGGTTTAATTACAGTGTTGGCAGGTGGGGATAAATCAATGGGTTTGATGTTGCAGGTCAGCACTCAGTCTTCAAAAGGTTCGCCATCACTGGTCTACGGCATTACTCAAGCACGTTTCCTGTGCGGAGTTTTAATTCGTGGCTTTAGCATAAACATTCTTGCTAAGCAGGAAGAATTGCAAAAATTTAAATAGCACTTTAATTATGATATACATCATATCTGTAATTAAAAACTGTCCCATATAGAAAACTCTGTTAATGTGCCATTATTGGAGAAATCTATCACTTAAAGAATAAATATTATGCAATTATTTGCTGAGAATAGGAAAACAGATGTTTTCAATTAATCTAATGGGGCAGATAAAAAGATGTATCAGTTCAATAGAAAAAGGCCTAGAGCTGTCACGAAAAAGAGTATCAACTGGCTAATGCACATGAAAAGATACTTAAAGTTCTAATCATTAAGGAAAAGGAAATGAAAACAAAATATGAAAATGTAACCACCATCAGAGCAGCTAAAATTAAAAAGATTGACAGTGGCAAGTGTTGAGGAAGATGTCAAACAACTGTAACTTACATGCCACTTTCAGGAATGGCAACGTGGCACCGTGATTGTAAAAAATGTTTTATTATTTATAGCTGCACTGCCCAATATGGTGGGTAATAGTCACTTTGGACTTTTGGGTACTTGAAGTGTGGCTAGGCCAAATTGTTATATGAAGTACATTCCGAATTTTGAAGGTTTAGTATACAAAACGAATATAAAATATCTACATATCACTTTCATACTGATGAACATGTTAAAATGATAATATTTTTGGATATACTAGGCTCATAAGATGTAAGTCTATTAATAATCACCCTTTTTAAAACTCCTGTAACATGGCCATTGGAGAGGTCTCAATTGCACATGACTTTACTCATACTATATTTTTGCTGGACAATGATGAGCTAAAGCTGTAATCAATCCACTTGGCTATATTTTCAACAGAAGTTAGTACTTATGTGCACCATATTTCAAGCACAAAAATATTCTTAGCAGTGTGCATAGTAGCCAAAAACTGAAAACAACTCCAGTATGTATTACTAGTGGGATGGATAAATCAATATCCATTTATTTATTTAGATTATATGATATGATTGCAATATGAAATATTTAGCAACAAAGTAAATTATAGATACTTGTAACAAAGATGACTCTACAATGTTAAGTGAAATCATCTCATTTGATTCCATTTATATAGAGCTTGAAAATAGAGGAAAATAAGCTACAAAATTAGAATAGTTCACTTCATGGAGAATTTTGTTTGTACACACTGGAGGGAGGCTTTGGAATATTGGAAATATTCTGTAATGTGAACAGGTTACATGAATGTGTGTGATAATTTGCGGGGTAATGTACATTTATTTACATTATATGCATGTTTCTGTATGTATATTCTGCATAACAAAAATTAACAGGGCTTACTGAGGCTCCTAGAAATTTATTGCAAATGACTCAATAAATGTAAGACCTTGGAAATAGTGCTTCTTGTGGCCAATCCATCCACAGAAACGACAGAAAAGCAAAATAAGAACTGTTTTTTAAAGGCCATATTCTGCCAAGTAAGGAAACACTGATACTTTCTAAATAGTTCCAGGCATAACTCACCAGTTTAAAATTTGGATCTTTGATCGGTCACTAAGATTGGCATGAAAAGCTCCTTCCTGAAACTACATCAATAATGTTGACTAAAATAAAATACAGAATTTGAGAACTGCAAATTTTATAGGGGTCATGTATCCTCCATTTATGAGCTGTGACTACTTTGTGAATCTGATGGACTCTTGGAAATACCTTTATCTGTGGTATACACAATATTAATATACACAATATATCACACAGCACTTTGGGTGGTCCATTGTGGCAGTTTATTGAATCTAGGTTACTTGGTACATAATGACCTAAGGTCAACGCGCCCAAGAGACAACACTAGTTAGTAGAACAATCTAGATCAGGCACTGAAGGCTCTAAATTTCCAAACCACTCTTTATTCTTTCACATGAAGAATTCCACTTCCCTCAAGACACCTGGCTACATATAAGGCACAGAGACATAAGGTAAGCATCTGTTGCATTAAAGGGACACGCAAATATCTAGCTCAAACTTCATAATAGAACTGTATAGCATCACTACAGGGTTATTATGAACTCAGATTATCATGTCAGTCTGACCTAAATCTGACTCTGGCCTCTGTCACTAACTATACGTTAATGGGTATATTACTTAAACCAGCTTTCACTTGGGAAATCAGATAACCCCAAATGTACTTTATGGAGATCTTTGTGGGAATTAAAGGGCATAATCAATGTAAAATATCTCAAGAGCATCTGGCACAGGAAAATATCCCCAAGTGGCTATGATTGATGTGAGGGCATAGTGAATCCTGAATTAAAAATTAGTTCAACTTAGAATTTTAGAATAAAATGGATAGCTAATCCAACTGATTCAGAAATTTATACATTGCTGTAACATTGTGCAATTGGTTGGTTAAATTATTCCAATAACAGAGAATTCCCTATAAGCAACTAAAGTAGCTCTGTCTCAAAGTTCTTCCTTGTTGTGAGGTTGAATTATGTAAAATGGTTGCTTGTACATCAAATAATGGACTATCACAATTTCTCATAAAATAACCACACATACAGGCCAAGGAGAGAGCTCAGTGGCATAAGCACCTGCCTAGCAAGCGCAAGGTCCTGAGCTCAATCCCTGGTACCAAAAAATAAATGCTCATGCATATGACTTTGCTACTTCTTTTAACAGCAGACCTTTAAAAATAATGGGGAGTTAATGTTCAATACCAGAGACCTAGCTTTTGCCCTCACATTTGACAAAAAGACAAGAAGGAAACAGGCAATCAATCATGTATAATTTTCCATATCAAGGACATAGAAGAAGCATGTTTCAAATTGCTCAATAGGAGAAATCCCAATAGAATATATATCAATGTGAAGATTTGAGATTATGAATCAGAACTGTCCCAACATAACTTTTGTGTTGATGAGAATATTATATATCCACTG
Organism: Octodon degus; assembly: GCF_000260255.1. Classification (NCBI taxonomy): domain Eukaryota; kingdom Metazoa; phylum Chordata; class Mammalia; order Rodentia; family Octodontidae; genus Octodon; species Octodon degus. The sequence goes on along the minus strand of NW_004524656.1, from coordinate 4,183,395 downwards.
TCCAATACAAAAGCCATTAGCCTCACATATGGTGACTGACATGCATGACTAGTGTCACTTGACTAAGAAAATGATACTTAGCTTGACTTAATTTCAATTCATTTATTATTTTTTTTCTTTTTTTTGATAGGTCTTGCTCTGTAGTTCAGGCTGGTCTTGAATTCACTATACAGTCCAGGCTGATCTTGTACTCAAGGTGATCTGCCTGTCTCAGCCTCCCAAGTGCTGGGATTACACAGGTGTATGCCACCATGACTGCCTGGCTCAATTCATTTAAATTTAAATAGCCACATATGGCTAGTGACTACCAGATCAACAGAAAAGATAAAGAACAGAAGGAAAGAGGCAAGAGATGAAGCTGGAAAAGTCAGCAGGATCTTGATTACAAGGAACTCAGAGAATCACATTATTAGCAGTGGACTTTATCCTGAGAGCCATGAAGAACTTCAGAAGGGCAAACTCCAGGGAGTAACACTATCAGACATGAGTTCTAGAAAGAAAATTGTGGTTTGCCTTGAAGAGATTGACATGAAATGGGTAAAATACCTGTGTTGACTTCAGGAGTTTGCTCTCTTACAGGACAGAACAAAAGAAAAGCATCTCACATATATTTCAAAGATACAAATATACAACTGATCACACCCAGTCACATCCACTATCCACGAATGCATTTATATATAGGTTACACAGTGTGCTGTTAACACTTAAGATTTATAGCTCTTCCTTTCCCTGTTGTTCACGAGGTATCTTCCTCAACTATTGTGGATGAGCTCTATTTGAGAACACTGCTGCCATATACTCAAATCCCCACCTGAGATCACAATTAAGTATGTCAAAGTTCGTCACACAGCACCTCTACAGTTCTTTGTTTTCTCTGTACCTTTCACTCCGCTCTTCTGAAGATCTTTATTATTGAGGCTGCTTTGCTTGTGGTCGTGTCACTGACCACAGTGTTCCCACTAATTTTTAAAGTGTCAGAAAAGCATTTTATTTTCTTTGGGAGGAGGAGGAAGTCCTCACCTGAGAAATATAAGCCACACTTCTCTAATTATCACCTATTGGGTAAAACAAAATTACTAAAGTGACAAAAGCAGGTCCTTAGGAACTAATGATGGTAAATGGTCACTGGCTCTTACTTACAGAATTTTATCTTTCCTTCTCTAGGAACTGGTACCAACGCATGCACACGCATCATATCCCTCACCTCCTCCCTGACACGCAGCATGCAAAGGCATTTGCCCTCTGCACAGAGACCTTTGCAGCATCTAGTACTTGAGAAACACATCCATGCAAGGCTGACTTCTCCTCAAGATCAGCCATGAATGACCCTGCAGAAGAAACGTTTAAAGAAGAACATAAGCAACAAGAACCCGTCAGATACAGCGCATATGGAGCTACAGCAATAACACAGCATAATATGAAGCACCTGTTCTTTGATGCCAGATTCAGACCTCAGCCTGGCCACTTTACTGAGTGGTTGTGGGCAGACCACTTAACTTCTGTAGACATAAAAATAACACCCTTGCTTGAAGGAAATAATAGCTTATTCTGAGCCAAATATGAGTGACAACGGGAACATGGATCAAGAGAGTCCCCTAAGGGTCATGGTTTTCCATGAAAGAAAAGTCCCAAAAGAAAGTAGGTGGGAACATCAAAGAGGTGGAGCTTTGTAGGTAGACTACAGGAAGCAGAGAGGACTCTTTTATAGGCTTTAGATGTTATCTTTAACAAGGTAGAGAAATCTGCTATAGGATTGAGGTGTTATTACAGTCTTGACATCAGGGTAAGTGAAGGCCAGATGTCTTTGAAACTGAGTATATGTTCCAAGAGTTTATCTAATAGTCATAAAAATTCTTGGGCACATAGGGAATTGATAGTAAATGATTATCAACAAGGAACAAAGGTAACCAAGGTTGCTTTGGCTCTTGTTTCACAACGTTCCATCTCTCCACAACCATGATGCCCTGGGCAACAAGGTTACTCTGCAGGGTCTTGAAAGCAGAGGTTGGATATAGAGGGCCACACTTGTGAACCTCAGTTTTCAGTTCCAGAAAATACCTCCAACTTGGCTGGCCTTGAAATCAATATGTAGTCCAGACTGGCTTGCATTTTCACGTGTTCTTCCTGCCTCAGCCTCCCATATGCTGAGTTTCACAAACTCTGCTATGCCTGGCTAAACAAAACAAGCAAACAAACAAACAAAAAACAAAAACAAAAACAGAAAACACGACTTTTGGAGGGCTGAAAAAACTAAAAATCTCCTACTCGCAATGGCCGTATGCAGAAGGTGCTCAAGAAACGAAAGCTGCTGTTACTGGTGGAGAGTCAGAGCCCACAGGCCTTGGAAGGAAGGCTAGCACATGCCTATTCCTACGCAGGATGGGATCTTATAGATGCCACCCGGGTCGGACCTAGTATGTGTTCCTTATTTAGGCAGAGACAGGAAGTGACTAGATGAGGGTCGCAGAGCAAAGGAATGAGAGCCAACCCAAGATTCCAGGTATGTCTGGAGAGGGTCAGTCCGATGTTCCTTTCTTTAAGGGGACTCCACTTATTGGGAAACGACAATCCGTATTCCTCTTCTGCCGAGTGCAAGAGAAAGACGGAGGGAAACTGTTTTTGGAGAAAGCACGGATTCCCCGCCGCCTCGTCGCCATGGCAACCCCAGTTTGGTCCCGGAGGAGATGCTCTTCCGGAGGCCCCGCCCCTTCACGCAGCGGACGTGACACGTGCGGCGGGGTCACGTGTTGTTGTTGGGCCGGGGAAGCTGCTTCCGGGTCAATGCAGGACACTGGGCTCCGGCGGCCGGAGCGGGGGCCGAGGTGAAGCGCAGCCGGGCCGGGGCCGGGCGGGAGCAGGCCGGAGGCTGAGTGGCGGCGGCCGGGAGGGGGGAGGAGAGGCGCAGCCGGAGGA
>NW_004524656.1:4175254-4180382 GCF_000260255.1 Octodon degus | reverse complement strand
AATATTATTTTTCCTTTTCTCTTCCTTCTTTTGTCCTTTGCCCCATCCCAGTTGTTCTTTCCTTTTGAGCAGTTTCTTTCCCTGTCACAATATCCACTGTACCTTTTGGATCTTATTTACTCTTCCAGTTTCTTACACTCGGGAGACAATATGATGTTTATACATGCGATTTATTTCACTTATGAGTATGGTCTCTAGTTGTACCCATTTATCCATAAAAGCCTCGAGTTTATCTTTCTTTGTAGCTGATTAGTACTTGATTGTATAAAAATACCATGTCTTTTTTATTCATTCTTCCGTTGACGGGCATTTGGGTTGTTTCTAAGATTTAGTTAAAACAAATTGCACTGCTATAAATATGGGTGCACATAGACCTCTGTGGTATGATGTTTTCAGTTCTTCTGGAAAAATACCCAGAGAGGGAATAACTAGGTCAAATGGGACCTCTAATCCTAGTTTTTGAGAGGTCTCCACACTAATTTCCACAGTGGTTATACCAGTCTGCACTCCTACCAACAATGAAAGTTTTCTTTTTCAACTAGGCAAAAGATGAGCAAAGAAATAACAGAACTGAGTCAATCTTGTGAACAAATGGACTTGGTAGATTTTTACAGAGTGTCCCACCCAACAATATAAGAATACACATTCTTCTCAGCAGCACACTGGACTTTCACTAAAATAGACAATACTAGTCCATAGAACATGCTTAAATAAATGCAAAGGAATTAAAATTATCCTGTGTATATTATCTGACCATAGTGCAATGAGAAATTAATGACAAAAGAAACTGCAAACAGTCCATAAGCACATGGAAATTAAGTAACACTCTCCTAAGCAACCAATTTTATCTAAGCAACCAGATAAAACTAAACAAGAAATTAAACTATGTCTACAATCAAAGGAAAATGCAAACACAACTTACTGGAACCTGTGGGATGAAATGAAAACAGTCCTAGGAGAGAAATTTATAGCAGTGAATTCTCACATCAGGAAAACAGAATGAATCCCCCCAAAATAACCTAATGCTACACCTTAATCTTCTAGAAAAAGAACAAATCAAGCCCAAAGCCCAAAGAAGGGAGGAAATTATAAAGAGTAAAGCAGAAATTTTCACAGTTGAGGTGAATAAAACAATACAAAGAAAGAATCGAAGAGTTGATTCTTTGAAAGAATAGCCCCTAGCCAACCTTAGCAAAACAAGGAAACAGAACACTGAAATTCATGCAATAAAGAATGAAAAGAGTGAAATCACTATAGACCCTGAGGTAATTCAAACTATCATCAACACCTACCTCAAAAATCTTTACTCTCATAGCATGGAAAACACAGATGAAATGGACAGATTCCAAGCTGAATGAAGATATGAAAATTCTGAATCACCCAATATCAGTTAATGAAACTGAAAATGAATTTAAAACTTGTCAACAAAGAAAAGCCTTGGTGCTGGTGAATTGACACCTAAATTCTACAAGAAATTTAGAGAAGATTTATTGCCAATATTCCTCAAACTCTTTAATGACATTGAAAGGAAGCCATTCGCCCTAACTCATTTCTGCAGACAACTATTACTGTGACACCAAGACCAGAGAAAGACCCAACCAAAAAAGAGAATTTCAGGCCCATCTGCCTAAATGAGCATAGATACAAAAATCCTCAATAAACTACTAGCACACAGAATATGTGTAGGTTATACAGAAATACTAAACCATTTTATAAAAGGAACTGAGCACTAGCAGAGTTTTGTATGTGCAAATCATCAAGAAGATTGTACACCATGACCAAGTGGGATTCATCCCACGAATGCAAGGATGGCTCAACATATGCAAATCAATAACACACTATATCAACAGAACCAAAGACAAAAATTACACAATCCTGTCAGTGGTATCTCTTTTTGTAAGGACATTAATTCTATCAAACTGAGCTCAACCTTTCATCTTTGTTTAACTGAACTCCTTCCTTAGAGGCCCTTCTCCAAATATAGCCACGCTGGGTTAAGATACACATTCTGGGAACACACAAACATTAAATCCATAATAAGGTATATACCCCAAAGAATTGAAAGATGGAAATTAAACAAAGACTTGACACTAATGCTCATAACATTAACCATGATATTCAGAAGGTAGAAACAACACAAATGTTCATGAACAGATAGAACAGGTGAGCAACATGTAGAACTGTTGGCCCTCTGCATCCCTGGGTTCCACGTCCAGGATTCAACCAGATGAGGAGAGAAAATATTCAGGAAAAAATTGTGTATGTATTGGACAGGTACAGACTATTTCATGTCATTATCTCCTTAACAACGAATACGGCATTGGGGTTGGGAGATAGCTCAGTGGTCTAAGTGCCCGCCTGACCAGCGCAAGGGCTGAAATTTGATCCCCTGTGATACCACATGCCATGCTAGGTTCACTATGAGTCTGAACTGCATAATGAGACCCTGTATCCAATAAATAAATAAATAACAAATATGGCACCTATTTGCATATCATTTCCATTTTATTGGATACTATAATAATTTAAAGATGATTTAGAGAATATGGCAGAATATGTGTAGGTTATACAGAAATACTAAACCATTTTATAAAAGGAACTGAGCACTAGCAGAGTTTTGTATGTGCATTGGGTTCTAGGAACCAACCTCCCTCAAATAGTATACAACTTTATAAATAACTATAATTCCAACATAAGCTTTCAACCATAAAAAAATCATGCAAAGTGAAATAAGCCATGCAGAAAAGGAGAAATTACTGTATGATTCCACTTGTGGGAGGTACCTAGAACATGCACATTCACTAGATTCTGAAGTGTGACAGGAGGTACCTGGTCAGGATAGAGGGACGAGAACTTACTGTTGACTATGTGCCGAGTTTGTGTCTGGCATGATGAGTACGTTTCGGAGCTGGAGGGTGGTCCTGGCAGCACAGCGTTTGGCACGTAGTCCATGCCACTGAATTGCACACTTAATGCAGCTAAATGGGAAATGTTACACTGAATAAACATAAAAAAGCAATACATTCATAACTATAAAATGTATCTAAATGAATACTGACTACCAAAGGAATATTAACATTATCTTCTGGGCTTTATGTCTTTAAGCTTTAATACAAGACTATAATAGTGTAAAATTCAGGTGAGATAAATGGAATTAAAAACCCTTGCACTAAGGAAATGGCAATACTATCAAGCAATATTAGATTTTATTATGTCCAGAATATTTATTATAGTCTCCATTACCACTAAAAGAATAGTAGAAGTGTCTATAATTTCAAAGATAATAGTGGAGGAAATGGAGTAAAAACTTTACTTAATTTTATAAGAAAAAATGAACTTGAAGTAGAACAAAAACAAACCACATGGTAAAGTGGTTATATGAATAATTATACTGAATATATAGATAAAATCATTCAATTAAAAGGTCAATTTAGCCAGCACCCAGACCCGACATGTGTCTGGGGCAGCCCAGGCCCACCAGACCCTCATTCCAGCCAGCACCCAGGCCCAATGTGTGAGTGGGGCCACCTGGGGCCCACTGGGTCCTCATTCTAGCCAGTGCCCAGACAGGCATGTGTATGAAACTTCCTCCATCAGACAGGCCTGGTGTGGAAACTGTGGCAGAACTCCCTGCAGAGAGGCTAGAGGCAAGACCCACCCAGCTGATCCAGGAGCAGAACATCTTGCCAGAGTGGCACAGTCGGTTCACTTCCAAGGGCTGCAGCAAGAAGAAGTGGAGAACAGCAGCCACACCCAAGCCACACCCACTTCGATGAGTTTGAACTTGGTACATCTGGACCTGGTGTTAAGGTAATAACTGTACCAAAGCTCTGCATCAAAGGTCAGAAGACAGTGCTATACAAAATGACAAAGACAAGGAGCAAAATGCATTCTCAGGCCCCAAAGACCACCCAGAACAAATGCCGGAGACAATAGCATAGAAGAAATTGGAAATCACATACCTGAAATCTCTGAAATAATAGCATCTGAAGTAAGAAACAACTGCAGAAAGGTATAGAGGAAATCAGATCAGAAATAATTTCTGAAGTAAAAAAAAGATATAATAACTATAATGAAAGAAGTACTAAGTGCTTCTAAAGAAGACACTGATAAAAATATAGAGGAAAATATAAAAATGATGGAATCCTTGAATGAGCAATATAGGAAAGAAATAGAATGCATGAAGCAGATGCAAAGTGATATACAGGAAATTAAAACCTCAATCACAAACTGGCAAAACTGTTTGAATGAAAGTGAAAATAGACCATGAAGATACTGTTGCAGCTAGTGAAGAGGTAAGAAAGGATCTCTTAAAAACAGGTAGGATGTAGGAAAAAATAATTCAACATTTGCAAGACAATGCAAAGATGAACAATGTAAGACTAATACGCATCAATGAGAAAGAGTCAATACAAATGATATAAAAAGAATATGGGCAGAAGTAATAGCAGAAAACTTCCCAAACATGGGGAAACAATCTGACATTCAGGTAACTGAAGCATATAGAATTCCAAATAACATCAACCCAATTAAAACCATACCCAGGCATATAATAATCAAGATCCCAGAAATTCAGCACAGGAATGATATACTGAAAGCTGCTAGAGAAAAGAAACAGATCATATTTAAAGGAAAGCCCATCAGAATAGCGACAGATTTCTCTTCACAAACAATGAAGTCAAGAAGAGCATGGAAGAAAGTACACAAGTCTTGCAAGAAAAAAATTCCAATCCTGACTGATATATCCTGCAAACTCTCTTTCAAGTTTAATGGAGAAGTGAAATACTTCCATGACAAAGAACAACTAAAGAATTTCATGACAACAAAGCCAACCCTACACAGACTACTAAAAGATATTCTAGAAAGAGACCAAAATGACTACAACTCCATGAATGAAAATTGAAAGCACCTACCAAATAGGGCAAACAATTAAACACAGAAGAAAAAGAGGTATGCAAGAGCAGTCTTTCAATTATTCTTTTGTATACAGCAGCAAAATATTTCCATCAGCATACTGTACAAATGGACTTCTCCTGCATCCTGTGGATCATGAATCTGTCTGGGTCTATAGCATGGACATCAAGGAAATAGCAGCAGCTCAGTCCCACAAGTGACACCTGGCCACCAG
>NW_004524656.1:4140064-4174497 GCF_000260255.1 Octodon degus | reverse complement strand
GGGGCGGAGCGGGAGGCTCTGCGAGGAGGAGAGGCTGGCCCCGGGGGGAGGCCCGTCCTGGAGGCACCCCTGCTTCTCACGGTCCCCGGGCCGTGGGGGTGGGAGGAGCCCTTGGGAGTGCAGGGGAAATGGGACACTTGCCTCGGAACCGCTGAATTAAACATAAATGTCCCCAGGGACGGGGAAGAGTGGCCATTACTGGACTCCTGGGGTACGCAGCCTGCCCTTTTTAGACTCGGATGTGGTGGCTTGATACGAGGTTTTGGGAGAATGTCTTTGCCCCTAATTGGGATGCACAGAGAATGGGGCTGGGGGGAGAAGATGGGCGCAGGCAGGAGGGCACCCTATCTTTGGCATTTTGGGGTTTTTGGATGTGACTCTCTGGACAGTGGGGAGTACAGATCCTCGGCTGTGAGATTTGGGGGCCATGTGGTTCCAGAAGTTGTAGTTGAGGAAAGTTGGTTGCAGGAGTTGGCCGTTTGCAATTAGTGGAGGAAGGAGGAGCCTTACCACGGAGGTTGCTAAGTTATACAGAGTTGGTGAGCGTTGGCTGCTGGGTTATGACTGGGGAACCTAGCAGCGCCTTCAGGGCCCGCCCGGTGGCGGCTGAGCTGGGGCTTGGGCCTGTTGTTTTCACACTGCCAGGGAACCCTGGCATTGCATCCTCTGGTCTATCCTAAGCAGAGTCTACACAGGTGCTGAAGATTGAGGGAAAACGTGCAATTTTGGGGTCCAGTTATTAGACCTAGATTTCTAGTGTAGTATCTGCCCAACTTAGCCCCCCTCTTTAAAAAAAAAAAAAAAAAAGTCATACCTCACAATAAGAAGTACATCCGGCATTGTGACCTAGTACATACCTGATATGAATGAATGATATGGTACATTCCCACAGTGTTCACCTGTATTAAATGTGATGTGTTCTGACGGTTTTTATTATGTGCCATTCGTGTTCTTGGAAAAATGCTGACAAAATGCACCATATTGACTTATGGGTCACACCCTGAAGTTTGAAAACTGCGGTTTCTGAGACATTTGACTAGTCAGTGTCCCTGTATTGTAAACTGCCATAGAACAGAGATGATTCGGAGAAGAGGGGAGTTTGGGGCAGGGAAAAGGCAGCACGTGCACCTGCCTGCCCCAGTTGGCTAATGATTGGAATGTGTAGCTTATTTGACTCCTGTTTTCTGATGCACCATAATCTTTATTATTGATACATTAATGTTGCACAATCATCTGATTGACACAATTTTCTGTATCCTGTCTTTTCTGTCCTTTGCTGTGTCTGAGAAATATGAGAGGCCTAGTTTCATTTAGCTGCTTTGCCTTTCTGTCACAGTTGAGGGTATTTTACTCTTCCAGTGTTATAAAATACATTGATTTTCTTTTCTGCTATTTATATACAGCTTAAAGTCTTGCTGCAATAATCATTATGACATACCTTGTCCTTTTTGTGGTATTAGGGATCAACCCTAGGGCCTTAAGCATGCTGGACAAATGCGCAACCACTAAGCTACACCCCAGAGCTTTTTACTTTTTATTTTATTCCTAAATTGCCCAGACTGCCATGGAACTCACAATCCTCCTGCTTCAGCCTCCCAAGATAGCACATTTTCCCTTTAGGTATAAAGGTATAGAGTTCATGTCCTTAGTATTAACTATAAGAAGCATAGCCAAAGCAGTTACATTCTTAATTCCCAATAGGACAGTGATGTTTTTCATCTGTTTTTTAAAAATAGATGAGATTCTTAGTGTTAATTCATAGTAAAAATTCATGTGTTGAACAAAGAGCCCTTAGTGTGTTGCTGTGTGCTTTATTTATTTACTTATTTTTGGTGGAACCAGGGATAGAACTCAGGCCCTTGTGCTAGGGAAGCATTTATTCCACTGAGCCATCTCCCTGGCCGGCTATGTGCTTTAAGAAGTTGTCACACAGCTTATGGTTACACATTGAGCGCCAAATGATGTTGCCTAATGTCTGTAAGTCAGTTTGTAGGATGTGTGTAACTAGTGTAATGGTACTGAGTTTTGTTGAGGATGAATTCCTACTGTTCAGGATGTGAGATTCAAAGGCACAGTCATCAGGAAAGAATCACCCAATTTAAAACTTCTTCCATGGGGACACATTCTTGATTAGCTACCTTATAAAAGCAAGTGCTTTCATCTTCAAATCCTGTCGTAAAATACGTCTTTCTTGCCCTTAACTATCTGCTCACTATGTCTGGGTTGTGAAGCCTGCTACTGGCATTGAGTCACCGCCTTTACAGATTCTTTTCATCTGGTAAATGTTACTTGTTTTTGAAGTATTTAGCTTTAAGGAATGTTTAAAGATCATTTTACTTTATTGTAAATGTTTGAAACATTAAGAAAGAGTCTCATTAATTTCATTCTGGGAATCATGTATCTGTCAATAAACAATTGTGGAGAACTTTGAGTGATTATGTGTGCTTTTTTAATATATCATTTTCCCCCCACAGTAGGTCTTAGGACTTATTGTAGACTCTCTTCCCATTGTAATATTTGTTTCCAAATCACTGCTGTGATTTGGAAATCAGGTATTTACATATTTGTTAGAATTTGGTTTAAAGTGAAATGATGTTGCTCTGAGTAGTGTTTCTTGGGTAAGCACACACACACACACACACACACACACACACACTTTTTTTTTTCCTTAGTGTTTAAACTGTAGCTGATTACCCTTAGTCCTGAACTGTTTTCTGACAAGATCAGGTGCGTTCAAGGTGGTATGGCTGTAGACACTTGGACTGTGTTCTAAATAAGTGTGCTCTTTATATCTTTTGAGTCTACTCAGCTATATAAGAACTGAAAGGCAATATGAAACAGATAGTAGTCAATTTTTGTTTCATGAGTGAACAAATTATTGACCCTTGCGTTCCAGATCAGCACAGTAATAGTACAACCATTCCTATTGCTTATATTCTAGTTTTGTTAGGTCTTGCGTAGCTTGAGAGTCCTCGTCCAGAGAATATGGCTGTTACTTCATTTTTCTCAAAAACCTCAAGCCCCATCCCATGAAACTTGTGTGTTTATTTAAATGCACATTCTGGCTCCAGGCTTTCTCAGTTTTTCTGATATTCCATTCCCCAAAGCTGATCCTTTTTCACTACAGTCTATGATCGTCCCATCTTCTCTTGTGTGTTGCAAAATGTTCCCGAGAGCTGGGGGGATAGCTCAGTGGTACAGGCTTACCTAGCCTACTGAGGGTGAGTGGGTGGGCAGCAGTTTCTTAGTAGAATCCTGTTCATCCTTATTTCAGATCAGATGATCCCTCTGTGAAGTCTTGTATGTGTTTTCTGTCTACTTTGTATTACCGCCTTTAAATCTGAAAATGTCTAGAGGTCGAAAGGCTCCAACATCCTTGAAGCTCTAGGACATCCAGGATAAGGTCTGTCAGCCCACAGCTCATAGGCCAAGCAAAGCGAAATTGATTGTACTTACGATTAAAAATGCAGATCCTTCAATTCCAGTCTAGACTTACTGAACCAAAGTCTGGTGGAGTCTAAGGATCTGTTCTAGCAAGCTACCCAAGTTACTTTTCTGTACAATAAATTTTAAGAATTACTGAGTTAGTGTGGTTTAAATTATAGGAGGCTCACACATTTTTGAGCAAATCGTAGTGAACTTTGCAGTATTATAGTTCAGCAGGTTGGTTTACTTTTATAGCTTTGAAGGCAGCCTAGATTTGAATCCTGGTTCTATCATTTACTCGCCTTGTTCCTGAAACCTTGCGTCAGTTTTTTTGGTCTGTAAAAGGGGTTAATACCTTTTATAAGTGTATGAGATAATCGTGATTATGAGATAATTCATGTAAAAAACAGCGAATGGCATAAATAAGCTCTCAGGGTTTTACCTGCTGCTGTCATGATGATAACTAGAATGACACCAGCCATTGTGGAAATGAAGCATGGTTTTAAGAATAGGATGCAGGTCAGTCACTATTAACAGATTACTCATGTGGCTTTAAGAATTGAGATTCACACATTTTCAGTTTTAAGTTAACAGGTAGTAGGCCTATCCAGTAATTTAAAGTCATAAAAGTACTTTGTCTTGTTTAGAAAGATTGGTATCAAATTAGCATATTTATTTTCTTTCTCCAATTTCCTTGGTGCGCAGTGAATAGCAGTAGGAACTCCTCGCAGGACTGTGGCCCTTTCCCATCTGGCCTGCCCAGCCATTATCAGACCAGATCAGGTGCGTTCAGGGTGTTGTGGCAGTAGACAATCCGGCCACCATCAGCTTCCAGCCCACTTTGGCAACAATCCACGTCTCTTTTAATCTTGCATTTCTTTTGCTTAATTGTTGCCTATACTTGTGCTTTTTCTCTTCTGTACCTTTTGCTGCTTTCTTGTAAGACTCAGCTTCATGTATGACCAAACTCCTTAGTAAAGACCCTCTTTCCTTGTCCTCAAAGTGCTTTGTCTAGACTTAGCTTTTGTGTACATTTGTGTTGAATGAGAATGGAATATGTGCTGACATATGTTTCTGGTGTTGCCTATGGGTCTATCTGCACTAGAGCAAGATGTATTTATTTGACTCCAGCTCCTTTGTCTAGGCTTTCCTAGTCACACCATTTGCGATAATAGCAACAATTTATTGACTATTTACTGCATGTCAGGTACTATGCTAGATGGTTTAGTTTTAAAAACTTAGTTTTCAAAGTAACTGAAACAACTGTTAATAGCTTCATTTTACAAATAAAGCAGGCAGAGAGGGGTAAGTAACTTGTGCAGACTACACATCAGTCAGAATTAACTTAGAGCCCTTGCTCTTCAGTGCAGTATTCTTCTGCAGGTAGTAAATTGAAGCAGGAGACACATTTCTAACCCTCAATCTTGTGGCTGGGTGAAACTTTAGTAATTCAATAATCATCCTTAGGAGTGTGAAACATAAATACTGTTGAAGGAATTGCTGCCTAAAATTGTTCTTAGAATAATCCTTTTCTAGAAATTTTCAGAATTGTTCTGCCATACTTCATGGTGTAGCAGACTTTCATTTCACTGCCAGAAGATACTAGTTCCTGTCCAAAATAAAATTTGCTTTTCCATTCATTCAACAAATACTTATGGTGACATGCCAGGCACTGCCCAGTGTCACATTTAACTGGATTGACAAATCTTGTTTCTGTGGAACAGGTTCTGGTGGAACTTCTACATTAAACCAACAGATCTTGATAAATGCTGTAAAAAGTAAGATGAGTGAGGAGTAATCAGCAGTGGTGCTATTTTTGATGAGTGGTCAGACGCAGCCCCTCTGGGAAGATAACATTTGTGTTTACATTTGAGGTTCGCATACTGAGATGAACAACTTTGCCAAGACCAGGAAAGGGGGAGTGAATATGGGAAGTTGAAAAGGGAGTTAGAAGCCTACTGGGCTAGTGGAAGACTGGAAGGAAGTCAGGGAGGTCAGCAGACCTCAGATTAATAAGACCTTGAAGAGCATACAACATTAGGCTTGATTCTAAATAAGGAAGAATGCCATTAAAAAGTTTAAAGGACGTGGTTTGACTTGAATTGTGAAAAGATCAGTTGGCTGCTTTGTGCAGAATTACGAGTCAGGAGAGACCACGGAGGAGGCTATTGTGCAGCAGTCCTAGTGGCAGGTTGATGATGGCCTAAACCAGCGCAGAGGCATAGAGGTGGAAAGAACCGGGCAGAAGCGGGATGTTTTGGAGGTGGTGGTGTTAGGTCTTACTGATGGATTATTGAGAGGAAGAGGGAAATACAATTTATGAGATGGGAAATATAACTTCTGAGCTGAAAATAAAACTCGTTCATGGAGGAGCAGCACATTTGGAGAAGGCATTTTGAGTTTTGTTCTTGCCGCATTGTGCCTGTTCCTGATTCTCTGCTTCTGTCCTCAAGGATACTTTGATGATGCCACTACTTTGAATTTTGTATTTATCTCTGGCTTTTTGTTTTTATCACAGAGGTGTATAAGTAATAAGATGATTAATTTTATGTGTTTTTGAAGTTTGTATAACTGGAATTTACTGTTTTCTCATGATTATTTTATCCATTAATTATTTTCTGAGTCATTCATGTGGATGAGGAAGCAAGTTGAAGGAGTTGGCATTGCTGACTTCCATTGTTGTATAATATTTCATTCATGAGTATGTCTGTGATATATCCAGTTGCATATTCTTAGATGTGAGGGACATTTTTCTCTAGGAGTTTTGTAACTTCAAGAATTGCTATTACCGATTTTCTTGTACCTGAGTGCGGGCACGCATGTACGAATTCCTGTGAGTTTACTCTGTAATCACCCCCTTAACAGTGACTAAGTTGTTTTTGCACAATAAATACTTCCACCAGCAACAGCAGTGTAAGTTACTCTTGTTTGCTAGATGTGATAGTGCACTCTTGTAATCCCAGCACTCAGGAGGCTGAGGCAGGAGGGTTGCCATGAGTTCCAAGGCAACCTATGTTACATAGTTCAGGGCCAGCCTGAACTACATGCCTTGTCTCAAAAAGCAAAAATAAATAAGCTTTTTTTTTTTTTAACAGAAAGCTACTATTCTTCCATATATTCAACTTTTTTTTTTTTTTTTTTTTTTTTTTGTGGAACCGGGGATTGAGCTCAGGCCCTTGCGCTTACCAGGGAAGCGCTTATTCTACTGAGCCATCTTCCCGGCCCTATTCTTCAACGTTTGATGTTACCAGAGTTTTTAAGTTTTGCCTCTTTTATAGAAAGTGGTATTTTCATTGAAATTTTAATGTGTCTCTGAATATATCAAACATGAATATTTATAATGTATATTAACCTTTTGAGGTTTTTCTGTTAAATACTGGTTCATAGTTTTGGTTCATTTTTTATTGGGTGGGTTATTTATCTTTTAAATTGTTTAGAGTTTTTCATATTAGTTATTTGTGTTATCCCCCCACATACACACCCAATTTCTGACCTGTCTTTGTATGTTCTAATATTTTTTGCTGGTCACAAGCTTTTCATTTTATTGGCCAGCTCTTCCTTAATGGATTTCTTTTTTAAAGTTTTGTTAACGACTGTTTCCCTAAATCAAGGTCATAAAGCACACTGGTTAAAAGGAACAGTTTTTCTTCTGTTCCTGAATTTTTTTTCTCTATTGTGAGGTCAGGTTTCAGTTTCACTTTTTGTCAGATTGACATTCAATGTCCCAGAACCAATTATACCAATTATTGACTAGTGTAATTTTTCTTTACTGGTCTCTGTGCCATTGAAATCATTTACCAGTGTTCATGAAGAAAACTATCACTAAATGAATAAGAGGCTGTGTTTTCATAAGGAGCACCTGCCTTTATAAAACTTATCCTAACACCCATGAGAATAGCTTCGTAGAATCTTCATAGAAAGTGAGTCTTCACAATAAAGATTTAAATCTGACCTTATATATTTAAGACTTTCAAGGTTCTATTTTCCGTTCCAGGGGTCCTTTCCTCCCCACCTCTACCCCCCCGAGTTATTTGCTTTATCAAAGTATACTTGAATTTTGTTAAGAGTATTTTTATTTGAAGTTACCACAGGCACTGAATTAGTGAATAATAGACAACTAAGGAGAAGTACTAGATAGAGTTGCCTTCTTAGGAGCCTGTGGTCTTCGTGACATTTTTGCCAGATGATCAATACCAGAACCTTGACTTAGAGATGTTTTCGTGTGTGTGGTGCTGGAGTCAAACCCAGGACCTTCCACATACTTGGCAAATGATTATACCCTTGAGCTACATTTTCAGCATTCTGCATTTCTTTTTAAAGATAGTATATTTGTATATAGGTTTGATTTTCTTAGTTGACTTTACTACAAATGGCAGTGTAATTTATACTTGAAGGAAACTATTTAACTCCTATTTTCTTCATAAGGCACTTTAGCCTCCTGTACTCTAATACTACTAGTTAGTTCTTGAGCACTGCTCTAGTTAAGTCACCATTTAAAGGCACAAAAATCTGAAAAACAACTGAGTAGGTAGAGAAAAGGGCACATGTTGGTCTGAGAATTGAATGAGAAAGCAGTGTCCCCTGTTCCACCTCAGTAGGTAGTGGAAACGATGGGCTGCTGCAAGCTTTCATGGTCTGTGTGTACCTGCAAATGAGTGCAGAGCTGGCAAGTGTGGATTGTGGAGTTAGAAATAACTCTGAGTCAAGTAAAATAACTTGCATGTTCACTAATTTGGAATTTGTGGAGAATGAGACTAGGTCTATGAATTATTGGGAGACCACATTAGCACTTTGCTTGCTGTGTATCTATGGATAGATTTTTATAACTTTATAACATTTAAAGCAAATGCTTTTAGAAAAAAAGCAACTCTTAAAATGTTGAAAAGTCCAAATTGTCACATCTTTATTGTGACTTGATGATTCTTTGAAGATTTTTTGGAGATATTCTCATAGGTGCTATTAACAGTTCAAGGGATAAGTTTTGTACAGGCAGTTGCACCTTATAAAAACAACCTTTTATTCATCTAGTGAAATTTTTCCTCATGAACATTGGTAAATGACTTCAAGAAAAAGATAAATGACGACTGTATACCGTTTCACCATTTCTAATACATAGTGTCCATTTCTAGATCTTTCTCTTTTTTCCAAACTGAAACTCTTTCCCCATTAGTGACTTTCTCCCCAGCCCCTGTTCTGTGTCCATGAATTGGACTATTCCAGGTGCCTCACATAATTGTAGTCATACAGTATTTGTCCTTTTGTGTCTGGCTTATTTCATTTAGCATAATGTCTTGGAGACTCCAGTATTGTTAGAATTTCTTCATGTTTCAAGTAGGATAATATCGCATTGTATGTGTGACATTTCGCTTATTCCTTCTTCCACTGATGGACGCCTGGATTGTTTCCACCTCTTGGCTATTACGAATACTGCTGCTACAAGCACAGGTGTGCAAAAAGCTGTTTGACTCCTTGTTTTCAATTCCTTTGGGCACTTATCAGCAGAAGTTGAAGGGCTGATCATAACATAATTCTGTTTGATTTCAGAGTCCACTAATAAACCTACTTTTCATATTTTATAAAATGTTTAGTATATACAATTAGCAGTGACTGGAAAAACCTACTAGTGTATTTAGTTGGTTCCAGTTATATACAAAGTTCAGGTCTGTGATGGATACAAAAGAAAATTAGGATGTGGTTCTTACCCTCAAAAAGCTAAGATAGAAGAGGATATGAGAAAAATGTGAAAATTACATCATGATGCATGAATTTAATGATATATGGACAGAAATAACAAGATTATGCCAATATATGATTGCTAGATTGCACATTGAAATTTTAGGCAATAAATATCATGAGGTCAGAGAAAAGAAAACATTAAGCTGAGAGATAGCTCTGAAAAGATTTCATCTGTAAAGGACATTTTGAATTGGGAGTTGGAGCAGGCATAAAATTTAGAGAATTGAGGTAAAAGCAACATCTAGCTAAGGCAGAATAGCATTATAAATGTCAGACATTTTTATTATGCTGCTAAAACATTAGCATAGTCTTTATTTTGTTAAATCTATGTAAGACAAACTGCGAGTCATCCAGCCTTATGTGCCTGTTAGTATGTTTACTGGGGGTAAGAGAATAGCAACAGTAAAAGTAATAGCTAATATTTGTTAAATGCTTTCTTGTGCGTAACACGTTTTACTATACAGCCCTTATTCTCAGCCCTTCTCTGAGCTTGGCGTTAGGAGCTAAGCCTTGCCCCTCGCTGTAGATGAGGAGTCTTGGAGAACCTCAGTACCTTGCCCCCAGTCTTCCAGCCAGTGTAGTTCCAGAATGGCACTGACCACCATGGGACATCATGGACTGTGGGAGGAGCTAGCAAAATGTCTTATAATGTGTAAATTTATGCAGCCTATGTGCATTACTCTTGTTGTAATATTCTGGCAAGCCCTGATTACTAGCCAGCATGGTTTGTAGTCTCTAGAAAGTTGCAGTGAGGAACTAGTAGCCACTTCCTAACGAGACCTTTCCTTAACGTGAGAGCTTCTGTGCAGCAGAGATAATGAGGTAATGTGGTCTGTGAGCAGCTGCTAGTGATCTTAGCTTGCGGGTGCGTTCACAGCTGCAAGAGAACAGGCACATACAGTAATGGTGAAAGGTGACCCATTCCAGAGCATAAATTACTTGCTGTTTAGAAGGACAGAGAAATTAGTAATTTTTTCCTCTCATGATTAGTACTGAGCTGCTTCAGTCTTCTGGTGTAATTTGCTGTGGTTGTACGAGGTATTTTGTTGTGTTAGTTTCTACACATTTTAGTAAGTTACATGTGTAGGATTTGTGTTTGTGGTTCTGTATGCTGTTGACATGAAATATTTATATGGCAGCATGTCTCTACAAGTTAAGAATACGTAGAGGATGACTTAGCATGCTGGTCGAGTCACAGAAACCTGGGCAGTTTCCCTGTCCCCAGCTGTTCATTGAGATAAGTGTTAGTTTGTGTCTTTCAGGGTGGTTGTGGGAAATTACTAGGCTTTAAATTGATTGCTAATCTCAGTGTGGAGGCCCGTGGTTTAGGAACACCAGTACAAGAGTACAAGCCTAGTTCTGCTTTGAGTAAGTGCAACAGTAAAGCTTTGGGATTTTCCCAAATTGAATCTGGGTCAAGTAGAAAGGTAGGGGTAGATGTATAATTTGTGAACGAGTTAGGGGATGGCGGGGAGGGAGAGTGCTCCTTCAAAGCTGTTGAAGCAAAGGGTAGAGTGCATGTTAAACATTTTTGTTGTGCTTGCCGAGTATCTGGGAGGTGCTTTTTGTTCTGGATTTCAAAATACTATATTTAAAGGGAAATGGACAGTTTAAGTTAACTTTTTGGACGGTGAAAATAAATGTTTTGAAATATTTTCACACAAATTAACTTCTTAAAAATATTTTTCCTCAAATTTGTCCTTATAATTGTAAGCTTCTTTGGCTAATGCATTTGAGTTTCAAATGCTGTATTCTATACATCAGGTTACAAAAATGGGAGTCAGTCATATTTGCTGATGTGCAGTTGAAGATGAGAAAACTTTGTCTCTTTTTCCAATGTAGAATGTGCCTTAAATGGACTAGTTCTTTAGAAAACAGTAGTAGTTCGGAGGCTCTACTTCTTACTGAAACAGAGTCATGGTTTTAGACATCTTTGATGTCACTGATGGAATGAAGTAAAGAGTTATGGGTAAATACTGTGATGTTTGTGGTGCTTTTAAGGAGCATGGCAATGTGGCATAACAGGCCAGCACCAGGGCCTGCTGCAGAGCACTGAAGGAGTCATCAAGAGTTTGGTTTCGCATTTCGTCTCTTGCTATTGGTTGATTTCATTTTTAACCAAGACAAGCTGAGGTGACATACTGCTGCACTTGCATAGAGTGCCGTGCATGTTTGAGAGGCCTTTGAGGACCAGGACGGTCCTTAGTAGTGAAGTCATGCTGTCGTAATGACTTTATCAGCTAGACTTGTTTGGCACCTGGAATGCTAAGAGTTAAGTGAGTGAATTGGCTGATCATAATTCTACAGACTAGTTCTAAAGGTTTTTTGAATTAATTTATTTTTCTTTTCACTTAAAGAGGGCATCAGACAATAAATGAGATAGCAGGCATACCTAATTTAGGATAAGTGAAATTGGAAGAGCTGTACAGAGCGAGACTGTCCAGCCTCATTACAGTAAGTTGCACTGCTGTGCTCCTGAGGTGTTTGCAATGGGAGAAGTAAATGTTGGGGACTGAATTAACTTCAGGCAGAAAGGCTTATTAAAAGAATACAAACCTAAAAATGACTACATAGGTACATATTTATTGACATGGAAGGTTTTTCGTGAACTTTATAGCAAAAG
This sequence comes from Octodon degus, assembly GCF_000260255.1. NCBI lineage: Eukaryota > Metazoa > Chordata > Mammalia > Rodentia > Octodontidae > Octodon > Octodon degus. The sequence continues at coordinate 4,162,712 of NW_004524656.1, read as the reverse complement.
GTCATAAGACTATACAAATATAAAACTAAACAGCTTAATCTTTGTGTAAAAATACAAATCTACATAGCCTGGAAAAAGTGCCGTGGCACCACATACACCGGAAGGAGTGGCCTCGGGCTCAGTGTGTTTGCCACGTCTATCAGCGAAGCTTCCTGGTGTTGCTGCGGGTTGAACGCACTTCAGGTGTGAAAGCTTTGACAACACAGTTCTTAATGAAAAGGGCTCCTACATGGTGGGGTTACCGATTTTGCTGCTGCTGTTTAGTTGGATTCAATTGGAAATTTTAAAAAAGTCACATTGTAGATTATATTTTAAAAGCAAATATTTAAAAGAAGGCAGATTAACAGATTTCTCTTGTTTAATTTTTCCTGGAGGGAAAACATATATAAAACATACACATGCTTCCCCAGAGTAATTCTGTTTTACTGGGGGATACCCTTATGCTGAGGATGGAAAGGCTGATTTGGAAAACAAGACAAACAGAAGTTCCAGTTACCTAAGATGTCTAAGAATCTGGCAAAGTTTTTGGTTCATTGGGCATTTGCTCAAAAATAGGTTTCAGGGGATGAGATTTAACGTGAGTTAAATGTGCTTAACCAAAAAAAAATAAAAAATAAAATAAATAAATAAATAAATAAAACCAAAACAGGACAAAATACAACTTGCAAAAATTCAGTAATCTATAGATCCTAAGTGACTCTTGAAGATATCCAGGAGACTCTACTTAGGTTTTGTTTTAGTTATTGCTTGCTCCCAGAGCCCCTGACCCCAAGCTCTGCATTTCTCCTCTGTCCTTTACAAAACAAACCGAAGACCTTCCTTGTTAACCCTTGACTTCACCCACTGTCGTCTCTTACACTTTCATCTAGGCTGCTGGAGGACTGGTTTGTACTCATTGTCTCCATGTAACAGTGATAGCAAGCCTTTGGGAGCATTCAGTTATCCAGACAGCTGCAGCACTTGTGCCATTTGCCACCGTTGCCCCAAGCCGCGTTGTGCCTCTACCCCTTGACTGTCCTGATCTTGCTTCCATTACAGTAAGCCAGCTCCTCACTGCCCAGTCCTGTAGGGATTTTAAAATTCTCATAACTGACTTCCTTTGTTTTCTGCTTTTGGTCAGTAACACCATCTGTGTATCCAGTTTATAGTGATTCTGTGAACATTTTTCTCAGCTGTTGGGTCTGCAGGATGAAGTGTAGCCTGAAGAATGCCAGTTAGGATCTGACTGCTCTCACCTGAGTCATTGCCTGTCTCCTGCGGGCCAGCCCCTATCCCTGTACGTTTTATGTTTAGCAGTACCACTGTTAACCCATTTCAGTTGTAGCTCTGTTTATATACCATATCTCCAGTGCCTGGACTGCCCCTCCCATCCTGTAACTTAAGGTTTATCTTCAAAAATACCTCTGAGTCAAACTACTTCCTTCTTCATGCTTCCAAAGGTTATTTGTTGCAAATTACTTGAAGATACTTTCTTTTTATGACCATTCTTTTTGAAGACTCAGTCCCATCCAAAATATAATGGAGTTCCAGTTATTTCCCCAATAACATAGATCACCACTCAGCTGTGTATTCCTTGAGCCTAGTAGGAGTAGCTGCCTGCTGCCCTCTGTACCCCCTTCAGAGGTAGCTGTGGGCCAGGAGTTCCCAGGGTGTTACTGCCTCGTGCTGTGGTTGCAGCTGCGGACTGAAAAGGGTCTGGATAATTTTATTAACACATTTAGTGGAGCAGGGGCAGTGCAGATCCTGAGGTTGCTCATCCAGCCTGTGCTGAGAATCCATGGTGGCCTTTTTGCTTTGTCCATAGTAAATTCATACTGAAGACCGCAGAATGCAGTTCTGGTGCTGTCATCTTCTTGTTCTTTTCAAGTCTCCGGCGTTTTGTTTTAGCTTGCTTTTATTTTCCTAATTCTGTTTTACAAAAATCAGGGCCGGCCTGATAGCTCAGTGCACTAAAGCGCCTGCTTAGGCAGAGTACAGCGGCCGGGCTTTGATCCCCAGCCTGCCATGCCCGCGCTGCCCCCAGGGTGTGCTGAGAAGGCGATGGAGACTGGACATGTGGCACTGCCTGTAATCACAACGCTTGGGAGGCTGTAAACAGGACCCTGAACACCCAGTAGACCCTGCCCTAAAATACAAAAAGGAAAAAGTACCTGTTTCTGTTTGGTCATCCATATCTTCTCTAATTCTTTTACAAAATATTGTAATATTGTATATTCCACATACAAAAATTCCAATTTGGGTTTTTTCATAGAAATTAATAATGAAATTAAAAGCTCTTTCCTTATTTCTAGACATATTATTTTAAAAACATTTTACAGTTGGAAAAGGTGATATATGAATTTGGTGAGTTCAAGTGATTCAGAAGGGTAGACATCGAAGAACAAATCTCTTTTCTCCATTTTTCCTCTCAAGTTTTCAGTTGGCATCATCTTGTTACTGTTTTTTTTTTAATTTATTTTATTTTATTTATTTATGTGTGTGTGTGTGTGTGTGTGTGTGTGTATGTGTGTGTGTGTGTCCAGCTCAGCCCACCAGGGGGCGGGGCTGGCTGGCATGTGGTGCTGGGGGATTGAACCGCGGTCCCTGTGCTTTGCTAAGCTTGTTCTAAGTAGGTGCTTTAGACCACTGAACCATCTCACCAGCCCCTTGTTACTGTTTTTTTCTTCTAGAAATTATGCGTGCACTAAATGATGCAAGTATTTTTATAAGATTCACAATTCATATTTTGGCACTTGGGTGGTATTTATCTCTAGTAGAAGTTGTAAGGCTGGTTATATTTATACTTTTTGAAGTACACTACACATTGGTGTTTTTTTAGTGAAATAAATATTGATGTTGCATAACAGAAGAGATAATCTTGCATATCATCCAAGGAGAGTGGTCAGGCGTTTCCTGTTTTCTCCTTTTAGTTGTATTGAGTTTCATATTAATTTTGAGCTGACCCTTTTATTGGGAACAAAGTACAGATTGCTTGATAGGTACTTAGGTGACTGGACCTTCAGCTCTGCTATTGGCCCCTATGGCAGAAATGCTCTGAGTACTTTATCCTACAGCCTGTGCTTTAGCTTGAGCCGACCCACGCACTTGACAGGAGGATATGATAGTCAAAATCGTGGGGCCCAGAGGAGCCGAGATTTTCACAGGCACACTGTATAGCTTGGTAAGGGAACCAAACAACGCCATCCAGTATTCCTGGCTCCTTGACTGTAAGCACTAATTCAGAACTGTTTTACAAATGCGTTAGGACTCTGCCAACTGTAGAGGTAGATTGATGTGATTTGACACCTGTTATTTTCAGAGTCATAGATTGCCCCTCTACTCCCAGAAAACCTTTTAAGAGGCTCCAGTTAGAGATCTTTTTCCACCTTGTATTCCCTCATTTTTCAGTCTTCTTGGTTTTCAGCCCTCCTTTCCCACCTACCAATCCTCTTCGAACTGCCCCACCAGATATTGAGTAGACTTATGTTACCAATCCGTTTTGTAACAATGTTCTTAATTAAAACCATGCATTCATGTGTGTATATCTGCATTCCTACAATGCTGTTTCAATAGCTTATTCTGGAAAATGACCAGTGAAGGTGCCTGGTATCCCTTTTCAGACATTAAAGAAAAAAATCACAGTATGTTTTAAAACTCCAGATTATTTAGAAGAGTTAAGCTTGGGCTCTGAGGAAGAACTTCATTTCCAGTGCTTGCTTGCTATTGCTAGGATTCAGTTTCTTTTGACTATTTAATTTAGCAACTCTTAAGTGTATTTATTTCAATTGTGTTTACTTATTGGCCTTTAATTATATAGGTTTAAGTTCTGAAGCCTGAACATAAAAGATACCACTATTTTGACATGACAGTTCACCTTCCCTATACACTTTTTATTTTTGAACTGGCAATTATATGGAAGATGGCAGTGTAACTTCTTTGATATTTTTGTTAAAAATTTCTAAAAATGCTGTTGGTATTCCGCTTGAGACAGGCCTTTGACAAGGGCTGTAGTATCTATTGCTGGTGACAGAGCTCTTTGTTGTCTGCTGTTGATGGTGATAAGTTAGTATTAGAAAAGAACCTTTGAATCTGAAAGTTCCTAGAGCCAGAAAAGGACACAGCTCTGTTCAAAGATTGACATAGTCTTAGCATAGCGGGCAGCCCTATCCACCATTTCTCTCTATAGACAGAAAGATCTTTGTAAATTTAGCTTACAAATGAAAAATTTTAAAACAGGATGGCTGTGTATTTGCAGTGACTTGCGATGTACTCATGAGCTGTATTCCATCGTCTCTCCCTTGGGTGAATTACACTCAGGAAACTTGTGTTCCCTGGCTGGTGGTGCTGTGTTCCAGGCATCTGTGAACTGACTTCACAAAGCCCATAAACGTGGTGCTGGTAGTAGTCTGGGGCACAGGCCAGGTTTAATGACTGCTTTTATAGTCCTACTCCACCCCTTCCCCAGTTTTTGTTACAGGCTTGAGGGAAAGGTTTAGACAATCCATAGGGGAGAATCTTAAAATAGAGAAGATAGCTTATAGGTAACCTGGTAGTGAGAACGCATCCATTTCCTATGTCTATGTTCTTTCCACTTTATTATAACTTTCTCTTATAATTAATAGCATTTGTACATTTTAGAGCTTTCCAGTATAGCCCTATAATCAACTAGAATGCTTATGTATTTTAGGGCTCTCCATCAATCCAGTAATACAAGTAGTATACACAGCAGTAGCGTATTTTGTGGGTGTAGTGCATCAGGCCTTTTGCATAGCTCAGTCATGGTTTTGCAGTATTTTCCTAACTTGTCTCCTGCCTTTTGTCTTGTTTCCCACATGTCCATCAACTACAAAATTACCTGTGAAAGCGTTCCAAAAAATAGATGATTATAGTCCCATCTTTAAAGCCCTGTAGTTTTTTCCTACTTGTTATAAGAAAAATTGTAACTTCTTCATGCAGCACATAAGCTCTCTTCTGTAGTTTCTATTTAGGTTCTCCTTATATTTCTCCCGTGGACATGCTGCACTGGCAATACCAGATTTGTTGATGTTATTCATGTATCCCATTGTGTATTCTCATTCCATACCTCTTCTTGTGGTGTCATTTATTCTTTAAGTACTCTGTGTCCTCTTTTTTTCTGGTTATTTTTTATAAAGTAAACTGATGGCTGCTAGAATTACAGGGTTGGGTACATTTGCTGATATCTTGGTTGAATTTTAACTTGGAGCCTAAGAATTACATTTTCTACCCACTGTGATTTTCAGAGAAATGTGCCAGCGTCACACCTCCATTCCTCGAGCTTCCAGGAGTTCCAGGTCCCTCTCAGCTCTCTTCTCTACCTTCTTAGCGTGTGCATATTCTAGGGCTCTGCCTGAATTCTGTAAAACAAGGAGTTACATGATAGTAGCTTATTTTATAGATGTAGCCTGTCAGGCCTTCTCAAGCTCATGATACAGAGTAGATCTATTTTCTAGGCAGTACAATGGAGAAAGCCAGAGAAGGTCAAGAGAACACACTAGTTGACTTTTAAGGGTGATTCCTGGATGCTGTCAGAGAATGCTGTATACTACCCTGTCAGCTAGAATTCTGAAACAGCTATCCTTGTGTTTAGTTAAAGGTTTTGACACTGGGAAAAAAAGAACAGTGAACGTCAAGGGACAAAACTCACAGGATTCATCCAGACTGTTTAGCCTTACATTCAATCTAAACTTCAGACCTTTTTCCAACCACTACATGAATCCTGATACCAATCAAAAGCCTTCTTGTTATTCTAGGTTGTAAGTGGTCACCTCCTTCTAAACTTTGGCATTCTCTTATTATATTGCAAACGTCATATCCTGAGCTTTTATTGCTGTCATTTGTCTACCTATATAGCTTCCCTACAGTGTAAGTGGCTGGGAGTAGTGACCTAGTATCTGATAAATAATTGGTTTTCAGTAAATATTTGTTATATGAGTAAATAATTTTGGTGATGTCTTGGTGTTTTATAGTATTTTAGGGAAGGAAAATGGACCAACCCAGTGGAAGAAGTTTTATGCAAGTATTATGTGAAAAATATAGTCCTGAAAACTTTCCTTACCGCCGTGGCCCTGGGATGGGAGTCCATGTTCCAGCCACACCTCAGGGCTCTCCTATGAAAGGTAAGATGAGACTTAAAGTATTTACTTACTGGAATGTACTTAGGAGGTTATATATATATATATCACAATGTTGCGTAATTTGCGAATGACTTCCTTTAAGTTATAAGTCTAATCATTCTTATTTGGATTTCAGGTGATTTTTTTTTTTTTCTTGAGATAGGGTCTTGCTTTGTAGTGCAGGGTGGTCTTGAACTCACTATGTATCCTAGGCTAGATCCTTCTGTCTCAGCCTCCTGAGTGCTGAGATTACATGGGTGCACACCATCATTCCTGGCTGGATTTCAGTTACTAAAAAAAGTCTCACAAAACTTGTTTTCCTTTAGATTGGCCAGGAAGTGTTTTAGTTGCAAGAATAATACTTTTTTTTTTTTTTTTGTAACCAGGGATTGAACTCAGGCCCTTGTGCTTTCCAGGCAAGTGCTTATTCTACTGAGCCATCTCCCCAGCCCCTAAGAATAATACTTGAGTGAGAAATAATTTCAAGTGCATATTCTTTAAAGAACTGAGAGAATAGGAAACAGTCCAGGGCTGGCCTATCTCTCAGACCTCTTTAAGGTCTGTTAAAGACCTTAACAGCTTGATTAAATTAGAAGACATTTATGTTTACAAAGATACAACAAAAGGTAGTTTATATTGAATCAAATGAATGCCACAGTTATTAAGGGAAAAAGATAGTATGTCTAGGAAGGTATGTAAAGCTGTGGTCCTTCAGGAATGTAGACTGTACGTAGGAGATAAAGATAGTTTAGGACAGATTAGATATGACTAGAGTTCATTGACTAACTAGAGATGTACGATATGTGTTTTTGCCTTTTAGCTTAATGTTTTACTTAACAGACCTTGGACTTGGTTCTTTGTAATTAAGGGGAATTAATGGTGATTCATTGTTTTAGTTTCTATCAGAAGTCACTGAGTATTTAATATTTCACAATACAGTTATCTTTTCACATCATATAACCTGGAATGGCAGACACATCTTGGTAACTTTTTTTTTTTAAGGATTCATTCTCATTCTGAGAAATTTGATAATAAAAGGTGTTAGGTTGAAAACTCATAATTTGAGGCATCTGTTTAATAAAATATGACCTTCATGATTCAGTATCTTATACCAAGTGGAATGGGTCGTTGAATGGCTATGTTTATCCCTGTTAGTAGAGATAGTAAGAGTGATTTTATGTATTCATATGTTTTTAAACCAGGTAGTAGTCAAAGTTGTTACCTGCTTGGCTGAATTCATTGAAGATTTTAGATACTGAAATACTTTTTCTTACTACAATTACATTTTAAAAGGAGGCTAATATTCATAAGGGATAAAATCTACATGAATATGAAATAAGGATAACTGATAGACAAGTACAGCAGAAACAAATGCAAAGTTTTAAGTGGATATCCTTAAATGAGGAAGATTTCTTGAATATGAACTTAAAGAACAGAAATGGCTTAACAGATAATCTACAGGGTTGAGGTTATTTTCATAGACATAAAAGGTAAAGATACACATCAGTCAGAGAAGAACTGTCCAAAATAGTTTTGTACTGAATTAAAGAGTCAAGGCCAGTAGAGGTGGTGGTGATCCGGACCTGAATTTCACCTGTGTAGTGTTCTGGTGATAAGACCACCCATCTGTTGTTGATAACTAAGATAAAGATCCTTGCTGGTTCATTTCACTTATATCTTCAAGTGGCGTCCACTTAAATATAAAGGCTTCGAGTTTATCATTCTTTATAGCTGAGTAATACTCCATTGTCTCCATTGTATAAAAATACCATATCTTTTTCTTCCATTCCTCAGGTGTTGGGTATCTTGGTTGTTTCCAAGATTTGGCTATCACAAATTGTGACGCTATAAACATAGGTGCACATATATCACTATGATATGGCTTTTTCAGTTCCTCTGGGAAAATTCCCAGTAGGGGGATAGCTGGTTTGAATGGGATTTCCAGTCCTAGTTTTTTAACGAGTCTCCACACTGATTTCCATAATGGTTGCACCAGTCTACATTCCCACCTCATAAGTGAAATAAATGATACCCACATGTGTAAAGATCGTATAGCCTCTCCCCTAGTGTAGGAACTCAAAATAAGAAATAAAAATAGAAAAGTATAACACAATTAAAAGGAAAGCGAGAACTTAAGAATTACACAATGAAGAGAGGGCAAGGAGAAAAGCTAGGAAACATGACAGGGGCAAAGCCATACATTTATATGCACAAGATGGTTAAGGCAATGATCCTGAGAATCTTCAGCAGGTTTTTGAAACTAGCAGTTAATTGGTAGCATTCTCACCCTGACTATGTATGCTGATACCTGTGAACTAAGCAACTGCACTGAAGATAGCAATGTGTAATACTAGGGCCATGCTCGGAATGCCTGTCATTTGGTCTTCTAAATACATACTGCTTGTCATGTCATATCAGTTACTCCCATACTGTCTCTCAAGTAAATGTTTAAGAAAAAAAAGTAATAAATGAAAACAAGAGACAAGGAAAAAAAAAAAAAGAACCCTGCTAGGAATGAAAACCCAGAGGACTTTGGGGTGATAGTTTAGTACCTCTGAGCTCCTCCTAGCCATATTTGGTCATCTCCTCCTCCAGTTCAGGGCTCTTGGACCCTCTTAATTCATCATTGTTTAGATCCTTGTGCACTTTCACACTGATCTTTGTTTCTCGATGATTTCTGTGGCCTAACTGGGGTAGTCAAAAGTTAGATTGATGTAGAAGTGTTTTGTTTCCCTTGATTCAGATCGCCTCAACCTCCCAAGTGTACTAGTGTTGAACAGCTGCGGAATTACCTGTGCAGGAGATGAAAGAGAAATCGCCGCCTTTTGCGCTCATGTATCGGAATTAGATCTTTCTGACAACAAACTCGGAGACTGGCATGAGGTAAAGTTCCTATTTTGATGAAGGACAGAAATAACCACTCTGTTACTGTTTATGTTATTATATATTCTGCTTAATTCAGTTCTCATTTGAGATTCTTGTTGTCTCTACCTCTCAAGATAAATGACTTCATCACCTGTCGGGTGATTGTCCCGACAGCTTTGTTGTTGCCAGCCTGTTTTTATCACTATGAAAAGGTCTGAGGAACTTTCTAGGCATCAAGAGGTTAATGACTCTGTGGAGGTTTAGACTTACTACCAATTAATTCTCTGCTACTTTTACTAGTTTATATGTCCCATGCTCATTTTTCCACTTTACTTTACTATTTATCACTATAAATTGACATGCAATTCTCCTAGGAGCTTGAAACCAAGATTATGAAAATATCCTCATTAGTGAAATTTATCCCAAATATGTTAAAACTTTATTATCAGATGTTTCAATATAGCTGAAGTCTTTTGACCTCAGAGTAACCCTAAGTACACAAATAACAGAATTATAACAGTCTCTCTTGTTTTTGTAGGTAACATTACATACCTGATAAAAGCTTAACTGGAAGAGTGAAGGACAAATAATTTTTCTTGCTTGGTTCACGCCCCAGCCTTAAGTTAGGCTCTGCTTTTTTGCTTCAGCTGTTAGAGATGGTTCCCACTGCTGGGTCATGTACCTTGCACAGTGCGACCACAGACTCCTTCTAGTATATGAACCGTGCTATGACACACTTACATCGAATCTCCTAAAGGCTTTCATTGCATAGAAATTAAGGTCTGAATGCTTTGAGCTTGGTCCTTCATCATATGGTTATTTGGCCCTTTGTGATTTCTGGAACTATTAATTTGATTTCTGGAACCTACTATTTTGTTTTGAAGCAGGGTCTTAATATTGTTCAGGCTACCTTGAACTCACCATCTGGCCCAGGCTGGCTTTGAACTTGAAGTGATCCTCTTACCTCAGCCTCCTAAAGGTGGGATTACAGGTGTGTGCCACCACGCCTGGCTGTTTCTGGAACTTTATTTGCATCTTTAGCCATTTACTTTTACGTCCAGCCCATAATAAACTCAAGACACGCAAAGCTTCTATTTATGCTGACTCAGTGCCCTCTTTCTCCTCCGTCTACCTGGCCACTTCCTCTTTATCCTTCCAGACTTGGCCCAGCGGCTGCTTCTCTTTGAAATCTTCTCTGGCTCTCGTTCAGGCAGTCAGATCCCCCTGGTGCCTGTATCATGCTGCTGTGGTAGGATTCAGTGCTGTACTTGCTTGCTTACATGACAGTTTTCCTGCTAGACTAAAAGATATTTGAGGTGGAAATTTTTGTCTTTTTAAATTGATCAGTGCCTAGCAGAGTAGGAAGGCAAATATTTGTTGAATGTGTCAGTAAATAAATGATTATGTTTTAAGGATTAATCAAGATCACTTTTCCTGTGATCCAATTTTTCCTGTGATCTTAAGAAATTCACATAGTTTTGTAGTGGTTCAGCTTGTTCATCCATAAGACATGTTGGTTGATTAAAATTAATCATTGAAGTACTTTGTAGATATTGAATGCTACAGAAGTCCTAAGATAGCTTTCTTGTTTAAGAAAAATCTGTGTCTATCCTAATTTGTTCACTTTTTCTGTATTTATCTACTTCGTAGGTTTATTTTGTCTAGTAACTGTTCTACTTCCTGTTTCCATTAGGATTTTTACCAAAATCTTAGACATGTGGTTCACCTAATTTCTAGGTGATACACAGATTTACAGGGCTGTTGCAAGAAATAATCTCTGTTTATACATTTGTTGATTTAAAGAACTGGTATAACTCACTGTTTAACAAGTTGTAGTGTGTGCCTTCTTAATCTTTTGAGACACCTCATTGCTCTGCTCCATCCGCACTGCACAAATGCAGAGAGAATGCCGTGTTAATCGTCCTTCTCTGTAATTCTTTTGGGTCTTCCCACTGAAGGTCTACTGAGATTTGTAGTTTGAGCTGGTGACAAGTCAGAGCAGTTCTTCTTTTGAGTCAGTTCAGCTGTGATGATCATGCGCTGAATCCTCTAGAGTTGTTACCTTGAGAATATAAAATTTCCCAGAAGCTGTGTGCTTTGTATTGACTTGTACTTTAACTATGTACATGAATTTTTGCTAACTGGTGGGAGCAGTTTCGTAATGACAGAGGAAGCTTTAAGTGTGTGGATCAGTACACAGTGCTGCACAACGTAATTCAGCCTTTTCTCTGCTTAGACAGAGGTCTGTACTAAATATTTGTCAGGCCATGTTGACATATAGCCAGAGAGTCACAAATTTATTTGTACTCTGTCTATATTCAGTTTTCACCCTCTTACATGCTCAGTAATGTTTTTAGGGAGTTTTCAGGTGGACATTTGTAGCTGCAACTTTCAAATTTCCATATTCTGCTTATTTATTAACCTTTTCATTACTGGGGAATGAACCCTACACTATTGCACTGAGTTGGTTCCTCAGTCCGTTTTATGTTTGGGCAGGATCCTGCTAGGTGCTGAGGCCGGCCTTGACCTTGTGACCCTGCTGCCTCAGCCTCTGCATGGCTAGGAGTATGGCATGTGCCGCCGTGCCTGACTCCAGCTTGTTTTTATTTTCTTCAGAGAACAATGATAAAGGAGAAAGGCTGAAGGGATGTTGACTTTTTGCTTTGATAAGTTCTTTACCAGGCTACTTTAAAAGCCTTGTGTGGTCACTGGTTTTAAGACATTACCTTTTGCCAGGCATGGTAGCCCACATCTGTAATCCCAGCACTTGGGAGGGTGAGGTGAGGCAGAAGGATCATTGGGAGTTTTAGACCAGCCTGGGCTACAAAGTGAGCACAAGGCCAGCCTGAGCTGCATAGCGAGACCCTGTCTCCAAAAGACAAAAAAGAAAAAAAATGATATTTTAACCTCATTACAATGCTTATGTCCGATTACCAAAAATATTTTTCCCTAACCATAAAGTAGGTTCACTTAACCAGTGTTAATACAATAAATATGGAACAATATAATAGGTTCTTTCAATTTTGTTTTGTCACCAATGTTATGAATCATGGGTAACTTCTTTTGTAAATTGAACTGTTGGTTGCTGTAAATCCAAAGGATACAATATGTGTGAGTGAGAAATGTAATTCTTTCTTTTTTGGGGGAGTGGAGATTTATTTCTACCATAATAAATTTAGGCACTGAAATGTTAATAAAATTCATTTTTAGCTATTGACTTAAAGTTTGCTGAGTAGAATTTTGGGCCTTTCCCAAGATACCTCCTTTTTTTCTCCTTTTCTTCTCAAAACCATTTTATAAAAGAAATGAAATCAAGCAATTGAGAGGAAGGAGGAATTAGCCAGTCGGGTGATGTAGAGAATGGCTTGAGTATAAATTACAGATTGTTATCTTAAAACTCTTTCCCCTTGTTGCTTAAACCTTTAGTTTCTTCTCTTAGAAGCCAGTGTGCAGGAGCCCCTATTAAATCATGAGACTGGAGGCCTTATGCGGCGTCCAAATTCATCTCCGTGTTTCTGCACATGAGCAGACTCAGTCCGGAGGTGATCTTGTTGCTGCTGTTGTCTAGAATTTAAGAAAGGAAAGTCAGTCTATAGCCCTAGAGCCTTAGTGGGATGTTTGTGAGTCTTTGCCCTTGGGAAATTTTCCATAAGTAAAATTTTCTGTTGTATTTTATTTTCTGAGTCTTTCCATTTGACGTTACATTAAAAACTTATTTCTGCCCTTTAAAAGGACAGTATCTATTTCTACCATATATTACTTTCCTGTTTGAGTTACGAGAATCTAGTTCAATCTTATGTTTTAGAATACACAGGCAATTAATATAAATCTGTATTTCCACGAGTGGTAGCATAGAAGTAGGCTCTGATGATTGCGTCGTATATCTGTTAGCCTTGGAAAAGCTCCCAAGACATTATTTTAAAACCGTAAGATTACCCATCTTCTAATATCCTCCTCTTTATTTTACAAATAAAATATGGGAAGAAAGCAAAAGACTTCTATTTTGTTTCTGTTTAACTAGGTTTTACCAAAATTAACAGTCTTTGTGCCTTAAATTTAAAAAAAATGAATTAATGTATTTATATAGGCACAGGGTCTCGCTACATAGCTCAGACTCAGTGATGCTCCTGTCTCAGCCTCCTCAGTGCTGGGATTGCAGTTGTGCGCCACCACACCAGGTTTCAGGGCCGGCACGGTATGCCCGGACTCCGGGGTGGTCATGGCATGTGGTGCTACTCTGGTCCTCATGCTTGCCAGGCAGGTGCTTAGACCGCCAAGCCATCTCCCCAGTGCTCTTTGTGCCTTAGAAGGAGCACAATTCCACTTTTTCCCCGTGCTTAAAAGATGTAAGGTACAGTGGTCATCCTCTTCTATGTCAAGGTCCTTTGTAACATTAGTATTTGGGTCATAGAATGTAGTACATACTTGGTCCTTGCATGAACTGTATAGCTGTGCTGTAATCACAGATTCTAGCCATATATTGCAAAATGTTTGATACCCTTTGATCACCAAAAGAATAAAGCAGAAGGACTCGTGCAGACTGGTATAAATTCCCTGTATTTTAAACAGAAGTGTTCTGTATTTTCCCTAAAAAGTAGCTTATTTCTTCATTTCTAAAATGAGAATAAAAGTGATACTAACTTCAAAGGGTTAGTGTGGGGGTTAGATGAAACTCTGACATTCTCCTCTGAACCTTATTGGAATTAATCTACTCTGATTTTAGAGCTCCTGGGATGAATATAGACAAAGGCCTGACATAAAATACAGTTACTTTTTTTTTTCTACCCATGATTTCGCCCCTCCTTCCTTACGCTGTTTTCCAGAGTTCTGAAAAGAAACTGATACCTAGGTCCCAACCCTGAAGCTTGTCCCACTTGTGAAACTTCTGACCGAATAGTTTATGGTAGTCCCTGGGAATCGGTACATTCTGATGGACAGCAAGGGTTGAGATACTGGTTTGTAGTATTATATTAGCTGTAGTTATATTTATTAAATGTTTTTGTGCCATAAGTTCTTCAGTAAATGCTAAATACCCCACTGCCCCTGCTTCCATATTTACATGCAGTTAGCGGGTAATTAAGGACAGGTTTCAAAGAGATGCCTTTGCCGTGCTGAGTGAATCACGTGTGTGCTTCATTCAGTCCAGTAGCCGCATCCCGTAGATGGGCGCTGTGCTCCTTGTTTTCTGAATTGGGAAGCTGGCTTCTGTGAAACCACGTGGCTGGGAAGTGCTGGAAACTGGTTTCAACCAGATTTTCTATCTCTGAAGCTAATCCTGACTACCCCTTTCTATTCCATTTTTCATGATTTGGTTACCACATCGACTGACGCTTGATGCTTAGTATATTTACAAGCATTTAGTATTTTTCTTCTTGCTTAAGCTTGTCCTTCTCACCCATTGTGTCAGCTGCTCTGCAATTGTCTTATTTTTTTCTGGTTATTTTTTCTATGATGACTAGCAGGTGAAAAGAACAGTGACTGAGTTTTTAATTCCAAATTTGTGGCTTTGAGAAGTTAGTCAAATTAAGCAACATCTTTGAACCCCAGGTCCTTTACATAGTACAGCACGAGTAGTCTTATCTTGCAAGTCGTTTTGAGAATGTTGAACAAGCTATATAAAGCTCTAGTAATGTGCAACTAAACAGTTAGGTTAGTAAATAATCATTGAATGGAGTATTTTTCTACTTCTGTTACATAGTTATGGATAGCTTAGTTTTTAAGTAAATATATTTTAAAGTGTGATACACATCTTTAAACCATACATTCTTGATTAGTTTTGAATATATGTGGTGTTTTCTGTTTTGAACTTATGAATTGCTACTGGGTGGTTTTAAAGAACCCTTTAATTAGCCTTAATGTTCTGACAATGAGAAGAAGATACTCAAAGAGAATTACATGACCTAGTCTCATCTCTTTAAAAATTTATAGACTGTAATGTCATCTAAACTATCTTTTTCTCTTTATCACAAAAACTGTCACATAAAGAGCAGAAACTTTGTTAATGGTGACATAGGAAATCTTTTTTTGTACCATTACTTATCAGATATGCTGCTATTTCATAGAAAGAGATTAAGTTATTTGTGAAGAGTTGTTGAAATCACTTATGCTGCTCGTGGGCAGCATCACTAAGAAGGATTCCCTGAGGTAAATGGGCCTGTGCCTCGGGACCCACTCATTCAGGCCTTCTTGAGCGTGGTGATTGCTATTAAAAGCTCTGATTACTACCTGATATGCTTTTCCTTTCTTTATTTCTCCTCTCTAGGTCAGTAAAATTGTGTCAAATGTTCCCCAGTTGGAGTTTCTAAACCTGAGTTCCAACCCTCTGAATTTGTCAGTTTTAGAAAGAACATGTGCTGGGTCCTTCTCTGGGGTTCGCAAACTCGTCCTCAACAACAGCAAAGCTTCCTGGGAGACGGTGCACACGATCCTGCAGGAGTTACCAGAGTAAGCCTAGAGCTTGGTGGAGAGGGCGCTGTGCTGCCACTTGTTAGCCCATAGAACTACTGCTGATCTCCCATCTCGGAAATACTAGACCTGCAGCCTGAATGGAGAAGGAGGCTAGAAAAGTGAAGAATGAGCATGAGGTTGTGAGGGTAATGTGGCAGCTTCTCCAGTGGAACGTTGATCCAGCATCGAGTAGCTCCGAGACCTGAGATATGCCATCCTTTGGCTAGAAAATACCCCTGAGAAGCACTTATCGCCTCTAGATCCCCCAGCCTTTCGCCATTCTAATCTTCTGATTACCTGATTCAGGACTTTTGCTTCAACCCCTTTATTTGGGAGGAAAAAAAAAATTCATAGTATCTCTAAAACATCGTAACATTTAGATGATTAAATACCTAGCTGGCGGGTGGGAAAATGGACCTTTGGTATTCTTTTCAACAATATGAGAAACAAATCATACTTTTTATCAGTTTAGAAATGCCTTTTACTGTTTTGTTTGTGTCTGTTGTTAATGCACATAAGGGTGCAAACAACCTTTAAAAAATATGTCAAGGAGACTAGCTTTGGGAACCTTTTGATTGATTGATTGATTGATTGATTGATTGATTGATTGATTTTCAGTACTGAGGATTGAAGCCAGGGCCTTTATCTTGAGCTATATCCCCAACCTTTTTTTATTATTTATTTTGAGACAAGGTCTCATTAAATTGCCCAGGTAGGCTTTACCTTGCAATCCTCCTGCCTCAGCCTCCTATGTGCTGGGGTTATAGGTGCATGCCACCATACCTGGCTATGAAGCTGCAGTCCCTTTTTATTGGCACATTTAGTGCTTTATTAACTCTGAATTCACTTTTTAAAGCATATTTTAATCATTTTAATATGGTATCTCTGAAGTCAGGTTTTTTTTTTTTCTTTTTGGTGGAACTGGGGATTGAACTCAGACCCTTGTGCTTGCCAGGGAAGCGCTTATCCTACTGAGCCATCTCCCCAGCCCCAATCAAATGTATTTTACAGTGGTATAATTATAATAGGAAGCTCCTGCCCTCACCCCTTAGCGCACTAAATGTTTCTTATTTATGTATTTATTTTAAAAAGAATAGAAAATATAAACCAATAAAAACAATACAGAATTTTGAAACAAGATGATAGGAAATTAACAGTGGTTACATTGGATATTATTTTCTTCAAGCTGTAGTTTGACTATCTAAATATGGACATTATCAAAGCCCATCACAATTTCATCTGCCAGTGTTTATTGCATCTTAATGTTTTACTGTATAAGATTGCTTTCCTTATAAGATGCAACTTCCAGCATGGTACTTAATGAACTCTTAAATCCCAGTTCCATTTACGCACCATATGACCTTTACAAAACTACTTACCCTCTTTAGGCTCAACTTTCTTGTCTGTAAATTGGCAGGAACAGTAATATTTACCTTTTAGAAATAAAAGTAAAATTTGTACTGTTTCAAACACAGGGTAGGAAGACAGTAATTATTGTTTCTATTCTTAAACATTCTTCCGTGTTGTTGCTGGAATTTCCTTTTCTTTCCCACCAACTTACGCAAGTCCAGCCAGTGCCATGAATCTTTTCCTGAATATTCCAACTATAATTTCTAGTTTATTCCTATATGAGCAACAATTGTATTTACAGTTAGTACTGTTTAATTTAGCATTTAATTATTTAAGCACAAATCTGTCCAGCTTATATTATTTGTTTCACATGTTTGAGGTTTTGCCTTCCTGTTTATACGATGTTTTGCAGTTCAGGAAGACATCTTTATATTTTCTCTGTAATACCTCCTACTCTCACATAGAGCAGACACTCTATTTATTGAATGACTAAAAATAAGCGACAGTACAAACTATAAACTTCTTTAGAGAATGAAGTATTTCCCCTTTTTCTTCGCAGTTTGGAGGAGCTCTTCCTGTGCCTTAACGACTATGAAACAGTGTCTTGTTCATCTATTTGCTGTCATTCTCTTAAGCTCCTACATATAACGGACAATAACCTCCAAGACTGGACTGAGATACGAAAGTTAGGAGTTATGTTTCCTTCGCTGGATACCCTCGTCCTGGCCAACAATCACTTGAATGCCATCGAGGAGCCTAATGATTCACTGGCAAGGTTGTTTCCTAATCTGCGATCCATCAGCCTCCACAAATCAGGTGAGCTGCAGGCTCTTCTTCATGCTGTATGCGGATTAATCTGGGCCAATGTATGAAGTACAATGAAAATATATTTTTACTTACACTTGTACCTTTTTAAAGGACAAATTTTCAACATGACATGCCAGAAGAAAAAAAAATGACATGCCAGTACCTACTGATTGACTAAATTTAAGGCATTCATATTCATAAATGCTCTAATAAAAATTAGGTGACATAGCATTACATTAGCAACTTACATTTTATATATTAAAGAGATCATGCTGTGAAAGGAGTGGAATGAAGTGGATGAATTAGATAGTAAAAAGGCAGAGTGAAAAGAAGTACAGACTAGACTGCTTTTTCTTTATTTGGGGTGAGGAATCCCAACCTGCTCTCTTATCAGATGCTCACCTTCCTTCTATTTGTAGTTTATTGTCCATTGTTGCCATCTAATTGTATCACAGAGATGACTATATTCAGCCTGTTTTTTTTGTTTTGTTTTTTAATTAGTAAGCTTTCTGCTTTAGAGCACTTCGAAGTTCACAGCACATTGACAGGTTTTTGGGAGAGTTCCCAAACATGCTGTGTTCCCCACATACCTGGAAGCCCCACTATCAGTAGCCCACACCAGCATAGCAAATTGGTAGTCTTTTAATTCATAAACTTATGATGACATGCCATTATAATGTATATTAGGATTCATTCTTGGTGTTTTACATTCTTTGGGTTTTGACAAATACATGTACACACTATTGTGTAGAATAGTTTCACTGCTAAATATATATATATATATATATATATATATTCTCCATTTATTTATGCCCTAAGTCCTGACAACCACTGAACTGAACTTTTTGATAATTTTGCCCTTTCTAGAATGTTACTCCATGCATTTGGAATCACACAGTATGTGGCGTTTTTGGATTGGCTGCTGTGTTACCTTCTTCCTTGCTGAGATGAAATACATGATTCCCACGAGTTAAAGGCAGAAAGGTCTATTGTGGTTCACAGTTTGCAGAGTTTTCAGTCCACAGTTAGCTGGTTTCAAGGCAGGGTGGCGTGGTAGAGGGGGACATGGAGAAATAGTTCATGGCAGAGCAGGCAGGAGGCAGCAGCAGCAGCAAGAGGCCTCCTTTCCCCTCTTCCCATCCAGGCTGTGAGGCTTTGGGGTGGTACCACCCATACCTGGGCTTGGCCTTCCCAATACCCTCACCCCAAATTGTGATAAACCAAGGAGTTGACTAAACCAGTGCCACACACCTCTAACCCTCAAATCACACACCCTAGACTCAGCTACCTCCTAAAAGCGCCTCCAGGGACCGCGTGAAGCATTGGGGAGCACATGAGATGCAAGCCATAGCAGCTTCTTGCATTTAGTGATGTGCATTTGAAGCCTCCATTCCTTTCCATGGCTTGATTGGTCATTTCTTTGTAGCACCATACAATATACCTTTTGCTAGATGTATCACAATTCGTTATCTGTGACCAGTGAAGGACTTCTTGTAGCTTCCAAGTTTTGGCTGTTATGATAAAGCTCTTTTAAATATCTGTGGGTAGGCTTTTGCAAGGACATAGGTTTTCAGCTCATTCAGGTAAATTATAAGGGTGTAACTGTTGGAGTACCTGGAATGAGAAAAAATGTTTAGTTTGCTAAGAGACTGGCAAGTTTGGTTCCCAAGTAGCTGTACCATTTTTAGTCCCACCAGGAGTGGGCGAGAGTTCTTGTTGCTCCACATCCTTGCCAGAATTTTGTATTGTCGGTGTTTGGGATTTTACCATTCTAACAAGTTTGTCACAGTATTGAAATTTCCTAATTATGTTTAATGTTGAACATCTTTTTGTGCGCTTAATTGACATCTGCATTTGATCTTTGATGAGTGATGTGTAAATTTGGGTGTTTGTGTATGTTGTTAGTCGGGGTGTCTTTTTAGTGCTGAGTTTTAAGAGTCCATTTTGTATTGTCTCTAACAGGCCTTTATCAGATGTGTATTTTATAAAAACCTTTTCCCAGTATGACTCATTCTTGAGACATTGTTATTCATTGTTTCTTGGAACAATTGCGTAATGGATTTTTGATTTTTGAAAAAATCTTTTATTTATGTATTTGGTACACAGCTCGGACTCGTAGTGATCCTCCTGTCTCAGCCTCCCCAGCACTGCGATTACAGGCATGCACCACCACACCCAGTTTCAGGCTGGCACAGCGCACCTGGTACCGGGGATCGAACTTGTGACCCTATGCTTGCCAGGCAGGCACTTAGAGCACTGAGCTATCTCCCAGCCCACAATTGCATACTTGAAAGTAACTCTAACCACCAACTGAAAAAACATAAACTTAGTTTATTTCACCATGGATGTTACTAGTGAAAACTAAGTTTTAAAAGGCAGTGTTTTGTGTAAGGAAGCTGTTTTTTCACAGTTTGACACCTGTTGATCTAACCCTATTCTTCCTTCTAGATGGAAGTGCTGTTGTAAGGGAAGGGGACTGTTGTGATTTAGAACAATTGATGCACAGTCCTCATAGGTCGTGCCTCTGTGTTTACCTTTGTGCAAGTTTTATGACAATAGGAAGGGAGTATGCTGCTGTCCAAAATGGGTTTTCTTTTCTTTTTTTCCATACAGTGTCTTACTATGCAGCTTGGACTCATAGTGATCCTCCTGTCTCAGCCTCCTCAGTGCTGGGATTACAGGCGTGAGCCACCATGCCTGGTTTCGGGGCTGGCATGGTATATGGTACCGGGGATCAAACTCAGGACCTTGCACTTGCCAGGCAGGCACTTAGACCACTGTGCTATCTCCGCAGCCCTCCAAAATGGATTTTCTGTGATGTAAAATTGACCAACTTCATAACATTAGGAGTATTTTTTCTGCTTGCAAGTCATGACTTGCAAGTCAGATATTGACTTGGATAATACATTTGCTCGTAGCCATAGGGACAGCTTAATTGTACAACTAAAAATCTTAATTTGTGCTGTGTTCTCCTTAGTAAAAGGTTCAAGGTTCTTGTTTAACAATGATTTTGGATCCATTTCCCCTGTCATAAAATGAGAACAGCACGAAAATGATAATTTTTCATATAATTGTGTTGTGTTGACCATATCCCACTTTAGAAATTGTCAGGTAAAAATTTGAGTACGACACTATCAACTGTGATCCATGGTTACATTCTTTGAGTCTATAAAATAAGGTGAGTTAGCGTACCACTTTCTAAAAATATTGTGTAATTGTGGCATGCTATGGATCATTTTGGTAAAACCAGGAGGTGAGAAGATGTTGGCGAACAAGGCTGTCTTTTCTGACCACTGAGTTCATGGAGATAAGAGAGGCTCTGGCAAAGTTGGTGTGGTATATCTTCCAGATTTTCTTTGGCACTCTATGATCATGTTAGCATTCCAAGACTTATTAATTGGAATAATTTCTTTTTATTTGTGTGACTTTCTGTTTTCCTTTTTTTTTTGTGGGCGGTACCAGGGATTGAACTGAGGACCCTGAGCTTGCCAGGTGACTTTCTGTAATAACTTAAACAATATCTTTCTCAAATTAGGTTTGCAGTCTTGGGAAGACATTGATAAACTAAATTCATTCCCCAAACTTGAAGAAGTGAGGTTGTTAGGAATTCCTCTTCTGCAGCCATATACTACTGAGGAGCGCAGGAAGCTGGTGATAGCCAGGTCTGTTACCCTGATTTCTTTGCTTCTTTTCACAGGGCCCTGTTGTTTCCTGCAAGGAGTGATGCACGACTGGGGAGCAGGCCCTATGAACTTACTCATGTCTTGAGCAGGCCGTGCTTGAAAGAGCTATATCTGTAGCTAGCTACATCTGTAGCTTCCAGTCCTGGCTAAAAATGAGTACAGTGAGGACAACGTGATATCTCCTTGTCCTTCCCATGCCACTGAAGTAGTCCTTCACGAGTGTATTATATTTTTTGTGGTTTTGGATATTAAGATATTTGAACAAATTTTTGGGGTCACAAGGTAGAAAGGACCATATATGATGGGGAATCGTTCCTGTTGAAGTCTTTTTTCCTCCATTGATGGTTGTTGAAAGCGCAAATGCATGGAGACCGGCTGTTTCAGCAGCCTCTGTGTTTCCTTCTTGAGTATACGTTGATTTCAATATGACTGGCATTTTTACTGCCTTCTTTGTCTGACTCTCTTGCCTTTTGTGTGTCAGGCACTGCTTCCAAAGACTGCTAGAATTTCCTACTGGGGGTAATTTCGCGGCAAAAATGAGATTTTGGCTAGAATGGAAAGAGCCATAGGGTTTTGCTCTGTTCTCTTTGTGCACTAACCATAGTAGTTTTTGAAAGAGAATCAGTGGGCTTTAAGGTTCTCTAAAGAAGAATGGTTCTTTAAACATAATTTTGATCTTTCAGACCAGCTGATGCACAAGATTCTTACTACTTTTGCCATCTACATTAGTCTCAATGAAGAAAGAAATATCAGCATATGTTTGATTTAAGAAGACAGTTTTGGAGAAGGCCTTAGATATTACTGTCTTTACACAAATTCTTTTGCAACTATGATAAATTGGCTCCTGAATTTTATAATCACCTTACCCTGAGCGCTTTTTAGGCATGTGGCTGATTCATATAGTAGCCTCTAGCCACGTGTGACGGTGAACACCTGAAGTATGTCTTATCTAGATTGAAATGCGTTCAAGAGAAAAGTAGATACTAGATTTCACATTCTTTCTATGACTAAGAAAATAGCTTTGTAATGATTTTTGAATATTGACTACTATATAGTGGTCTCTCATTATTTCACAGTTCCACTTTTGCAGACTCATTGTTTCGAGGGTCTTCAAAAAATATTAACCTAAATTATTTATTGTGGATTTTATTTTTGCTATATCATGGGATTTTGCAGTTCTGTACAGTATATGTATGTTGTTAAAATTATGTAGGTTTACAAGTTTAGTAAATGATTAAGAACATTAGAAGTGTTTTTAAAAGTATGGGAAGATTTCTAAGAGTGTGGGAGGGTTTATAAAGCCTTAAAATATGTATAAATACTACTTAGCTGATTTCACTTATTGCGGTGTCTGAAGGCAGCCTCCACAGTAAGTGAGGGACC
>NW_004524656.1:4129853-4139964 GCF_000260255.1 Octodon degus | reverse complement strand
AATACTAAAATAAATACAGTGTCGCTACTTCACTTTTACTTTTTGTAGGGTGTCTGGAACGTACCCTCCACGATAACCTCCACAATAAGTGAGGGACCACCGTACATGACAACATGTTTATGTCCTGCATTAAATAAAATATATTATTAAAATTAATTTCATTTATTTTTCTTTTTTAAAGAAGTGTGCTTACTAGAGATTTTTAAATTACATTTGTGGCTTGCATGAATTTAAGTTCAATGGTGCTGCCTAGAATCTTATTTTGAAAGTTAAGGCATGATTATGAAAGGTCAGTGTCACGTTCAAAAATGAAACCAGATTTCTTTGTTCTTTTATAAAATGACCTTAGTTGATGTCTGTGTTTATACACAAGCAAAACTAGATCAAATTTTGTTCTTTCAAAGGCATATGATGGGGCCTCGAATTACTTTATTTCTAAACTTAAATATTTTTAGTATCTTGAAAGGTCTTTATTTTGGTTTTAAATTATAGGTTGCCATCAGTTTCTAAGCTTAACGGCAGTGTCGTCAGTGATGGTGAGCGAGAAGATTCTGAGCGATTTTTTATTCGTTATTATGTGGATGTCCCAAAGGAAGAAGCACCGTTCAGGTAACAGTCTCTCATCAGCTAGGCAAGTGTTGTCCTGTGTAGGCAGCTTTAAAACTATGTTGGAGGGCAAAATCTAATGTTCACCTATTGGCTCATTCTTAGAGGACTTTGATGATAAGTTTTGCTTTTTTAAAGGAAGAAACAGGGCTAGGGAGATAGCTCAGTGATCTCAGTCCCTGCCTGGCA
Organism: Octodon degus; assembly: GCF_000260255.1. Lineage (NCBI taxonomy): Eukaryota > Metazoa > Chordata > Mammalia > Rodentia > Octodontidae > Octodon > Octodon degus. Next base: position 4,139,169 of record NW_004524656.1, on the reverse strand, counting down.
AGCACAAGGACCTGGGTTTGATACCTGTTACTACATGCTGGCCTCGGAACCCCGGATGCAGCATACCAGCCCCTGAAACATGGTGGTGCACACTTGTAATCCCAGTGCTGGGAAGGCTGAGAAAGGAGGATCATTAAGAGGAAAACAAACACATAAGTAGGAAGAAGCACAAAACTTACTGCATCTCATTTTCCACAGTGTCTCACACTTGTGTAAGAATGATTATTTCGCCAATTCAGTAGTTTCCACTCTGAACTTCTTTTCCTAAACTTGTTTTATTAATTTTCTTTTCTGGTGGCACATTTTTACTGACACTCAAAATTGGTGTCATGTATTTTGCATTGCTTTCAGAATAATTTTAAGAGTTTGGCAGACTTGGAAGATGTATAGTAGGTTCAGAATAGAGAAAACAATTGGAAAATAAGCTTCCTAGAAATATTAAAGAATTAGAATGGTTGTGTGGAAAGAGAAATGCTGAGTACTAGTTAGTAAATACTGTTAAGTGTATGAAGAGTTATCTGTATTGTTTAGTGAGAAACTACTTTAAAAACTCTGCAGATAAGATGAAATGTAGCAGATATGATATAGGCAGATATATAAGAAAAGAAATAAGCTTCCAGATGTTGGTAACTAGAAGTAGCACTAAAAAGTTGCGTACTTTTCTTCCTTAATGACTTTATGAATACTGTAGTATGGATGCCTAGTTGGTGGGAGGAATTTCAGACAACTGGAATAAAAGTTAGGGCTCACTGTGAGTCGGTGTAGTTGGGCCTCCTGGTGACACGTCTTGGATTGTAATTCATCCTTACTGCATACACACCCCCTCTATTCTCTAATACTTACAGAGGCTTTCAGGGAGTTGACATTCTGTAAGCCTCAACAAGTGCCGTATAAAAACATTTTATAGCATTAGTAGTGTTTGAAAGCCTAAGCATTTAAAAAGTTACATAAATTAAGTAAAAATTTTGGAGATAACTTAAAAATTAACAGAGCAGCCAAGTAGTAGATATTACTGTATCTTTTAAAGTAACATATATATTAAGATAAATTGTTCTCTAAAAAGTCTTTTTCATACAAATAGCTAAATATCTACAGTTTCATTTGGTTTAGTCTAACATATTAAAGGAAGAAGTGAGTATTTTGGCTTTGAGCATAAGTCTGTCGTGATTATTTTTTAACTTCGGTCTCCTACCAGAAGATATGTGTTGAGAATTCTTTCCTGCCCTCACTGCTGTAATTATCTTGCAATGTGTTTAAGCCTCTGAGCTAGTTGGTGTTCTTGAATGGGAGCCACAGAAAGCAACTTTGATTAAATTTAATTGGGAGAGAAATTTATCGGAAGGCCTTCTGAAAGCATTGTAGCATTGTAAGTAGGATGAAGACGTGGGGATGGGTCAGAACCAAGGGTGACAAGGACAGAGATGGTTTTACTCACATTCAGCCTCATGCCCCTGTCATCGCTTGGTGCTGCAGTGCTGGGCTTTACCTCTGGGCACCCGATGCTGTGTGTTGGAGTTTTAATTTCCCTGTGTGCGCTCAAAACAATTTCTCACTGACCTCCTCTTTGAAAATATTTATTAGGTTCATACTATAAGATTGATGCTGTTGTAGAACTAAGTAATGAATAAAGTTCCTGCTTTTATGAAGCTCAATTTTAATGGGTTTCTTCATTGACCATTACCTTATTGCCCACAAGTGCGAAATCCACTCGGAAGTAAATGATTGACTGTGTTTAGGGCATCTTGGGGAACAGCCATAGGGAGAAAGGCTTGCTTGCTCCAGTCCTGGTTTCTGCAGTGAGAGGTACAACATTGTGTCCCTTGGTTGGTACTATTCCCCTGATAGACCAAGTGAGTACAAAAAAATGTGTAACGTTGGGCTGTCTCTTAGATGTTCCAGTATATATATATATTTTTTTTCCACCCCTCTGGTTATATAAAAATTTATTCTTAGTTGTCTTACTGTATTCCTTATATAGCTGAAATCACATTTCTTTGCAGTAAAATAAGATATTGCTGGTTTTATGAATTACAGAATCTATCCATTTGTCCTTCCTTTCTATATCTTGGAACCTATTGATTTCGTTGTAAAGTTAACTACCCTAGTGTACCCTTTACAAAACAATGGGAAAATTAGAGAAGAAAAGTTAATTAAATTTTATAAACATTTACGTGAAATGATTTAAAAAAACAAACATAAGTATGCATTGATACTCTCATTTTTTAAAATATATAATGTTTGGGTACAGGGTCTCTCACTACACAGCTCAGACTCTTAGTGATCCTCCTGTTGTCAGCCTTCCCAGCACCAGCATTATAGGCGTGTGCCAACGTGCCTGGACTTACTCTCATGTTTTTACATTGATCCTGAATACATAAATGATGTTTATAATATTCCCCTCCTATTATTTGCCCTTTTCATTTATATGCAGGTAAGGCAGCCTTGAGGTAACTTAAATTGGACAGAAGGGTTTTGTGTGTTTTTGTTTTTAACCTGTTTGGAGATAAAAGGTGAATTTAAATCTGCATGCATGCGTTCGTGTGTGTGTGTGTGTGTGTGTGTGTGTGTGTGTGTGTACTTTAACCCTTGATGCTTTTGCCTGCAGGTGGTTTGGGCAGTCCTGCATCATGTCTTGGTGGGCAGTCCCAGGAGATACTACAGGGATGGTCTGGTTTCCTCAATACTCATGTGTCCCTCTGCTGTATTTCTCTTAACCACCAAGGTTACTTGCCTTGGCTGCCTCTTTCAAGAGTGTGGCATGCTTCTTTTGGTATAACAATTTGTAGAATTTAAAAAGGGCAGAGACTCATTGTCCAGGTGGAATAATTTTAGTACTAGTGGAAACGTTCCTGTCCTGAGTGTGAAGTCTCTAAACCCAGTAGAGCTCAGCTGTGGGAAAGAACAGTTTTACAGATTGGTCCTATGATGTGATCCTTTGGTGTACTATGTCCTTCGTTTAACTGACGGCCTTTTGTTCAAGACCCCTGTCAATTGAAATGTTGAACAGGGGTGTGGTGTGTTGTGATCACACTCTTTGCTCCCCTTAGGGAAACAATACTACTTTTAGTTTAATGTTAGAATGCCAGTTTATTCTGGTCCGGAAAACTAGATGATGCTTCAACTACTGCAAAAGATTCATGCTGTCAGATTATTTTAATCCATTCTGGCCTGCTGCCTGTTTACTTGTGCCCACTTTCCACCCTAGTAAATGCCATTTGCTTGGTCTCTTCTGTTCTTGAAATGGGTAGTCTGATTTTAGTATTTTTTGTCTCTCTTATAAAGTATTTTTCAGAGAGGTGAACATTCTACTATACTTGTATTTTCAAGATATGAAGTAGGAAATGTCATCTAGGATCTTTTAAGGTTTATAGATAGAGAATGGGTAAAGGTGTAATGTAAGTTACACAGTCATACCCATCCTTCTTATGTTTTACAGTTTTTAAATCATTTCCACATTATCCTAAGGCATATGTGATATTGTATATATTCTTTTAGCATAGACCATTATTGTGTCCAAAACCAATTTCCAGTCAACTAATTGGATAAACATTTAGTATCATTCTCAGGTACTGAAGATAGCTTTTGAATTCAGAGTCTTGATCAAGTGTGGTTATATCAGCAAACAGTTGGAACTAAAATTGCCTTTTATTCCTTGGTCTAAACCAGTTAGAATCCGCACCTATGTACTTTTTTTTTAGCCTGCTCATGTTAATGAACAAAAGTCTTAAGATTGATATTATAATGAACTGTACAGAGCATGCTGTTACCTGATACTAGTGGAACAGGATTTATGTATGGAAGGATGAAGAGTGAAGCAAATGGGAATTAGTTTACTCTTGCAAGGGAATTCAGGCAAGGGGATTTCACTGCCTTCTCAGGCAAGAGATAGAGGACAGAGTAAGAGGAGCTCCTCAACTAGCTATGGAGAGGCCTAAGTGAGAATTAAAGATTTAGGGTATACCTAACTCATAGTATTCCAAGCCACTGCCATTCTAATTTTTTTTTTTAGGACAGGGTCTTGCTGTGTAGTTCAGGCTGGTCTTATGCTCACTTTTGTAGCCTCTGGGCTGGTCTTGAACTTGCAGCAGTCCTCCTGTCTCAACCTCCCATGTGCTGGGATTATAGATGTGTACTACTATGCCCGATTCCAGGGCTGCCATGGCATGTGAGGTTGGGGATTGAGCTCAGAGTCTTTGTGCTTTCCAGGTAGGTGCTTGTGCCTCAGAGCTATCTCCCCAGCCCTTCCAATTCTTTTTCACTGTATTTATCAGTGTTCTTCCATGTAGTAGTCATAACATGGATGCAAATTGAACTAACTCATAAATTGTTCAGCTCAGAGCATCAAACCTTCCTTTTTTTTTTTTCCCATGGGGTTTCATTTCTTTTGTTGTAAAAGAAAAAGGGTAACCTTCCTTAAGAGTACCTGGATTTAGTTTGTACATTGGGACTAGTTTGTAGGGGTTACCTTACGTTTTTTTCTTTCTTTACAAATGCTGTCATGTACCTGTAGTGCAGCGGGTGCTCTACCACTTAGTCTCGAATCTCTGTATCCCACATTCAGCACTCTCTCAGTTATCTGGCGCCTTCTCTGTGACTATGATGACAATTATTTCACTGCTTCATGTTAAGAAACTTACACAATGTCTCCGTGAGCAAGAATGTGATGTTCATTGGCTGCTTCTAGACCAGAAGCCAAGTGACATTGCTCGTAATTACCTGAGGGTGTACTGCACCTCGCCCACTCCCTGGTGACAGTTTTTTTTTGACAAGTTGAAGTAACTAGGAACCTAGTAAAAGAATAATGACTACTGTGTAGCTCACAGAAGTGACGAGATTAGAGAAGTAGACGTGGGCAGGCTTGGAAGGAACAAGGCACAGCCAGGCTTCTGTCATTATTTATGTATCTGTGTGCATCTGACACTGGTCATCAGCAAGCTGCTGGACTTCACTGCCGTCAGACATTTATAGCCATGCTTCATTGTGTTATGTGTTTTCTTTTCTTCCTTTCTTTTTTGGTTTTGTGTGTTGCTTTTTTAAGACAGAGTTTCACAATGTAGTTCATCCTGGCCTTGAACTTGTGATCCTCCTTCCCCTAATCTTAGCCTGTAGAGTGTAGGGTTAGGGATGTGCCAGTGCACTTAGCTGGGCTTTTTTTTTTTTTGCTCTTTCTATATCTACTGTTATTAATGTCATTGCGACTTCGTATCTGTATTACTCCTTAAACTAGGTTTGCTCCTTGGTCAGTAGGGCACTTAGATGCCAGCTAGCCAGAGCTGATGTATATTCCCTGTAGTACCTGTTTCCTAACGGTTTTTTGTGTAAGTCCATTGACGGGATTATCCACGTGTTGGTCAGCTCTCTAGCGCTGTGACCAAACACCTGAGGAAGTCAGTTTAGAGAAGGAAGAATTGATTTGGCTCCTGGTTTTAGAGGCCTTGGTCCCTGGTCACACAGCTTGATTGTTTCTGGGCTGAGGTAAGTAGAACATCTGGCAGAGGTGGTGTGGTAAGGAAAGTGTCTTGACTCATAGAGGCCAGAAAAGAGAGAAGGAGAGAGAATGCAGAGAGAGCTGAGGGGACAGGGCCAGTGAGCAGATACAGACCTGGGTCACATCCTCACCCACTCCCTTCATCTGCCAGGTATGGATTGATCCATTGATGAAGTTAGAGCTTCATGATTCTCCACTTTTCAAAAGCCCATAAGCAACTAATTCTTCAACACATGAATCATTGTAGGGGGTAAAGGGGCATATTAGATCCAAGCATAACAAGACATTCGCTCAGCAAGTATTTTACATCCCTTGCAGTAGCCAGAAACTGTAAGGCATTAAAAGGAACTATAATAGCATTTACCCTGATGGCAAGACAGGCTGGTGAATAAGAACACGGGAATTTGTATTAAATTTTTTTTTGTCATGAATTAAGAATAGGGTTGAGTAAACAGAGTATTAGGACTATGCTTTTTAATCTATATTGCAAATTATATGCCTAATCCCACCCTAAAATTCTAATACATAATGAACACAGTGTATAGTCAGTAATGTAGATTTGGCCTATTAGATAATTCAGCATCTCAGGGCCAGGGAGATAGCTCAGTGATGTAAGTGCCTGCCCTGGCAAGTACAAAGTTGCAAGTTTGATCCCTGGTACCTCAAAACAGAACAAAACAAAAAAAGATAATTCAGTGTCTCATGTAAAGTCATATTGGAGTGCTATTTTGTGGGAAGAGTGGAGGTTTCGTTTTGGAGAAAACATTTAATTTTGTCATAGATTTTTCCCTTCACTAGTAGGGAATGAACCCAAGGAGCACTGAATTCTATCTGCATTTCTTTTTTTCAGACAGGGCACTAAATTGCTGAGGCTGGCTTGAATTTTTAATCCTCTTCCCTCAGCCTCCTGAGTAGTACCACCACACGCAGCATTTTTGTTTTCACATCATTGTTTGACTTCATTTTGCTATACATTCTAACTTTTACAGCAGCCTTCCCTCATTCACTTTCCAGAGCTTTTCCTCCTGCTCTCATTTTCCGGTCTTGTGTTAGTTAAATATGAAGTACCTCTATTAGACATAAGTGAGGTAACATGCCCAAAATGTCTTTGAGGGCGTGGGAGTCATGACTGGCCGAGTGTCCTTCCCGGGAGCAAAGCTGTCTTTGAGTCAGCTGGATTAGCCACACTGTTTCCATCTGATAAATTATTTTGCCCATGGAAGACTTTAAGGATGATCTAGAGATTAACATGTTCTGTTTTCCTGTCCCAAAATAAAGTGTTTAGGGCATTGAAGGGTAAGTACTTCTGCATTTTATAAGTATTTCTTCTATGAGCTGGATGATTTCTTGCAGGTGCTCAGCCATCTCTCTTACTGCCTTCTAGTAAGGGGAACTGGAACCTTAGCCTCCCTCCGAAGCTGCGCCATCAGCCGTATGTTTCATGTTTACTTACTTGTGAAACAACCGAAGATGGGAAGCTGCTGTTTTCTGACTTGATCTTTGAACGTCGCAGTGTTCGCTTTGCCAGTCAATAGACTTTTGCTTTCAAAGCCTCCTTTTGTGCCTCCACTCTTCATTGCTGGGCAGCCGCTCTGTGCTGTTTCACACTAAGTACAGGTGGCTGAAAGGATGTCCGCCCTGGACTGGTCATGTTTCAGTTACTGAGCTCTTAGACTTTATGAGCAGAACTTATAGGAAATAACGGGATTCTAGCTGGGTTTCAGAGGACAGCTTAATGGATTTACAGAATATTTATTATAAACCAAGAGGCAGCAGGCCAGAAGCTGGAGATAACAACTCAAAAAAGTAGTGTCTGGTCTCCAGAAGCTTGCCTGCGTGCCACCAAAGGTATTTCCTGGCTGAGTGCTCCTGAGTTTCCAACTTCTAGAGGTTGGAGTTTTGCAGGTCTGGTTCCTTGTACCTCTTTACTCCTCCTTTGTGTAATTTTAGCCAGTCCTGTGGCTTTGGATGGCCATTGTATTCTAAAAAGTGCCTGATCTGTGCCCTCAGCCCTGACCTGCCCTAAAGTGCTAGCTCCCTACTGCCATCGCTGAGTGTTTACTCCCAGTGTGTGTGAAACCAGATCTTTGGTTGGGTGCCCTCCTTACCCGGCGCACCACCTCCGTCTCTGCTCCTCTGAATGTTTCCCTCCACTTCCCCCTCTTTCAGTTGCTCAGGGCAAGGCTGTTGGAGTCCCTCTTGCTTTCTTTCTCCCTTGCTCACATCTAATCCATCTGGTTTTTTTCCTTTCAGTTAGATGTTCAAAAAGTATATGTAGAACCTGGCTCCTGTATCCATTTACCTGAGTCCTAGCCTTTGCTGTCTCTTACCTGTATTGTTATAGTAGCCCTGCAGCCACACTTGTTCCATTGCCTGTTTTCTGCATTGCAGCCAGTTGATAAGAACTCTGGTCCGTCGATCGGTCTCTGTCTGTCTGTCTGTCTGTCTCTGTCACTGTCTCGGTCTCGGTCTCTCTGTGTGTGTCAGTGTCTTGATCTGTAGTCCAGACCACCCTTCAGTCACTGTAGTCCAGGCTGGGCTAAAACCTCTAGTGATCCTCTGCCTCAGCCTCCCGAGTACTGGGGTCACAGGCGTGCGCCACCGCGCCCTCTCTAGGACTCGAGTTTCTCTATGTTCAAACAAGCAGAGCTTCCTTGCTGTTCTTCACATACATCAGGGGCACTCGCTTGTTAGCTTGCACACTTCTCTCACTGTCTGCGATGCACCAGGTCATCTGCTTGACCATCACTGGCATCTTAGAGATTTCTTCTCTGCTCTGGCTAAAGTAGTGCACTTTTGTTTCTTTTAACCTGCTTTTTTTTTCTTGTCATTTATTAACTTTTAACGTATATTTCTGGTATATTGTCTGTCTCCTCCCATTGTAAGCTGTGCGGAAATTAGAGCTTACTCTTTGGGTGCCTGGTTATCTCCCCGGGGCCTAGAGCAGTGCCTGGCACTAGAGCAGTCTTCAGTAAAATGATGAATATTCACTTTATGCTCTGGAGACACCAGAAGGAGGAGGTAGGTCTGCTTGAAGAGGCACTTCCTAGACGACTGAGTTAATCTGGTGAGAGTGAGGGACAGTATTCTGAGTACTTAGGATGGAAAGTCAAAGAGGAAGATAAAGTCTTTGTGTGCAAAGACAGAATGACACAGCAGCTTAAAGTGAGAAGGATGGGAGATAACGCTGGAGAAGATGGTGTGGGCCAGGGCAGGTTTGCTGTGCCGGGGAGTGAGGGCATTTCCTGCTAGGAGATCATTGTAAGGAACAGTTCAAGAGTGGATTTTAGTTTTTTTGTAGGCTGAGAGACATCTGGAGACGTAGTTAATAACTGAGAACTTTAATAAAGGACATGTGTATTGGTAGTTGCTTTTTAAAAAGAGATATACATTGAATTGCATTATAGAATTTGCAATAGCCAAAAAGTGCATTGCTCAGTTTTGTTTTCTGGTATTGATAGCCCTGATTTCTTCATATGTATATGAATATTGTCCAAAGAGAAAGGAGCCTCCATATTTATGATTCTGCCACATGTTTGTTGTATTTGCCTTTCCCTTTATCAAATGCCTGTCCACTTTGCCTGTATTTATTGGTTTTCCCTTTATCCATTTCCTCTGAGAGACTGAAGAATTTAAGCTGCTAAGTTCATACAGTTCTTTGTTTAATTTTAAAGAGAGAGGGGAAAAAGATGCATCTTTTCTTTTAGAAATCAACACGAGCCTGGGCATGTGCCTCCCAGCGTTGGGGAGGCTGGAAACAGGAGGATCACCATGTGTACAAGCTGCGTAGTGAGACCCTGTACCAGATACGGGGGGGGGGCAGGGAGG
>NW_004524656.1:4112898-4128843 GCF_000260255.1 Octodon degus | reverse complement strand
TAACCATCCAGAAGACAAGCTTATTGTTATTACCATACAACTTAGGCTGTTAAGCTTAACCTCACTATCTGTCTGCATATCAAACATCTTAGGCATAATAAGGAAAAGGTATTTTTCATCAAGTATTGGTATGTTGAACTTTAAGTCCCTACAGAATATGATTAAAAAAACATTTAACAATTAGAATGTATTTTAAAAACAGGCATAAAGAATTATATACTTCTTATGTTTACACATAAGTCCAAAAACCTCACCATATGCAACCTTGAAGCAGGACAGTCCCACAATATTCCTTTTCCTGTCTCTTGCTATCATTCACCACCCCCTTTTTTTTGAACAACCATCTACCCGAGAGACATCATAGCAGCAACTGGCATGTCATGACAAGCAGCCCGTATTCAGAAGACCAGAATGACAGGCACTCCAAGCATGAAACTACTATAACAAATTACCATCTGCAGTGCAGTAGCTTAGTTCATAGGTATCAATATATATAGTTAGTCTGGGTGAGAATCTTTCCAATTGACTGCTAAGTTTTGCTTTCCATAAAGAGGAATTATATGAGGCATTGTAAACACGTATTTGATGGGAGGAAAAGATGCTGTTGTCAAACAATAGCAGAGCCATTAACAGGTTACTTAATGGTATTACTTCACCTTTATTCTCCTTGATATTGCATTTTCTGTCTGTCCTGGGGAATCTTTAAGCTGTCTTTGGAAATGCTTTTTTGTGATGTCAAGCATTATATTAGGAATGGTTCAAGTGCTTATTTGATATCATCACAGGTATGCTTTTTAAAATACAGAGAATATGACTTTTTGCCCTGCTTGAGAGTAATGGCTCTTCTAAATAGAGCTGATTGTGTCTCCACGTTATTGTGCGAGCAGGGGAGCAGCCTGTATTTGGACACCACCTGGATGAAGGCTCATTTTGTCTTGGATGCTGGAGAAATCCTAGTGTGCTGTGTCCATTACCTCATATTCCTCCCAGACACAGGACCTGCTGTTGTGAGGGAACATTCCTGCACTGGACACGAGTCTCTTGGGGTTCTCCATATGCCAGGCTCCATCATCCTCTGACAAGGGCCGTGACACAGCACTCCTCATATTTAGCTCAAGTCTGATGAGAAACAAAAGGGGCATTCTCTGGGGCACACCAGGGAGAGCCTCTGAAATGTTAGCTTTGCCTGTTGCTTGCAGCCTTTGTCATTCCAATTACCTTGGACCTTATTTTGACTTCTCGCCACTTTCCCAGCCCAGCAGGAGATAGGCAACCTTCCTAATCTTGATTGGAGCTGTACATGAGTGTTTGAATATGCCTGTAAAGGAAAGAGACAATGGGTACCAGCCCTCCCAAATTGTGATCTGGGGGCATTAACTTTTCTGTATGAGCTTTCTTTTGGGACATGACAGAAAAATTTTCTTGGTTTTATTTGCATTTTAGAATTATGAAAATATTTAAAAATCCTGAAAATTATAAAATGTTGTTTACAGTGTTAAGAACTAATGATAGTTGATATTTGCGTGACTTCATTTTTAATTAAAAAGAAATATTACAGAGAAAATTGGGTACTTTCTTTTTGTCTCTGTCCTTGGTCCTCTTTTTTAATCTAAGCAGTAACCACTAGTACAGATGTGATGTGTATTTTTAGTGTCTAATTTTTATATTGCTGCTGAAATATAAAGTGTGATTTTATAATTTCCTGTCAATACCCATTGCAGTTTCTTCTCTAGGTCTGTAGCTTTTCAATCTTATCATTTAACTTTATATTTTTGAGAAGTGTTAAGTTTTAATGTCAAATTTATCAGTCCATTACTATATGCTTTATTCTTTTTTTTTTTAACTTTTGTATTTGGTACAGGGTCTCACAATGCAGCTTGGACTTGTAGTGATCCTCCTGTCTCAGCCTCCCCAGCCCTGGGGATTACAGGCGTGAGTCACCAGGCCCAGTCTAAATGGCTGATTCAGTGCGCACAGGGGTGGGGCTGGCGTGGCTTGTGGTGCTGGGGATTGAACCCCAGTCCCTGAGTTTGCCTAAGCAGACACTTAGTCTGCTGAACTATCTCGCTGGCCCTAGTGCTTTATTATTTTAATGCTTTCATTTTGGAATTTTTTCCTTTCCAGACATCGCTTAAGATAGTCTAGTTTTTGTTCCTGAAAGTTTTCATATTCATAATTTAGCCCATCTGAAATTTGTTTTTGCATAGTTTTCAGAGTTCCCTCTTTCTCTACTATATGGGTAATTTATATTCTCTCTTCATGTGTATAACACCACCTAAGTCAAAAATTGTTTCTAACGCATGGTTCAGTTTTAGGACCCTGTTCTGTTCCATCAGTGTGTATATCCACCCTTGTACCATTATTACCATGTTGCTAAATTACTTTACATTTAGTCTTAGTTCCAGGTAAGGGTAAGTTGTAGTTTTCACCATTACCTTATTACTATATACCCATTTATCTTCTTTGTGAATTTTACAGTTACTTACATATTCCGTGGAAATCTGCTATAATTGGATTTTGAATGCTTTATTGACTTATTTGGGGGAGAATTGGTATTGTGATGCTCTTGGTACCCTATGTGAACAGAGGGTGCCTCTCCACTCAATTCAGAGCAGTTTTTACATCTATTAGTAATGTTTTCTGGTTTTCTCACAAAGGCATTGTTCCTCTGTTAAATTTCTTTCTAGGTGTCTTACTCATTTTGTTGCTATTTTAAATGAGATCACTTTTTTCTCTGTTACTATTTATATTCAGCTATTGTAGGTGTTTGGGAATATCATTGATTGTTGTGTAGTGCTCATGTACCCATCAGTGTTATTGGTATATAGAATAGTCTTTACCTTCTTTTAGATTTTTATGTAGGTAACCATAGCTAAAAATGATATCTTTGCTTATTTCTCTTCCTTGGATACAATTTCCAGGGCAGTATTAAAAAATGAACCATAAAAGAGGCCATCTTTATGTTGTTTTTCTTTCAAAATAATTGCTTCTGAAGTTTCAATGTCAAGGTTTGTTTTGGGTTTGTGTGTGTGTGTGTGTTTGGTGTTTTTTTTTTTTTTTTTTTTTTTTTTTTTTAGTACAGGGTCTATCAGGTCTCACTACACAGATCGGACTCATGGTGATTCTCTTGTTTTCAGCCTCCCAAGAGCTGGGATTACAGGTGCATGCCACCACACCCAGTCTCAGTTGCCATCTCAGCGTGCCCTGGGGTCAGGCTGGCATGGCAGGCCAGGATTGAACCTGGGCCCCTGTGTCTGCCTGAGCAGGTGCTTTAATCCACTGAGCTATGTGACCAGCCCAAGTATTTTGATATGAAGTAAGACTTACTGTAGGCTTTTTTCTTTCTTTTTTTTTTTTTGGCAATACCGGGGATTTGAACTTGGGACCCTGTGCTTGTCACGCAAGCGCTTATTCTACTGAGCTATCTCCCCGGCCCTGTAGGTTTTTGATAGGTACTCTTCAGCTAAGGTAGTTTCTGTCTGTGGTTGTGTAAGAGTTTCTTTTATTGTAAATGAACATTAACTTTTATAGGAATGTTGTATTTGCATTGAGATTACCATACCTTCTTCAATTTGAATTTTAAGGATTTTTCTATGTTGAACCATCTTTGCATCCCTGGAATACTCAACTTGGTTGTGAAACATGAAACTTTCTTTGTAGGTATATAGAATTTAATTTTATAATGTTATTAGGGATTTTCCATCTATTTTCACATAAAAAATTGACTTGTAATTTTCTGTGCCTTTTAGGACATTTATACTAACTTCATTAAATGAACTGAGTTGATAATTTCATATTTTCCTTCTAGTTACTTCTAATGTTCTTCTGATTTGAGGAGACATTTTAGTTTTAAAATTATTTTACTGTGTTTAATTTTCATTTTGTTGTATAACACTTCCACATGGAACCTGACTAAAAATGTTAAGCTGAATGTAAGTTGTCTTCTTGCTCCATCTGTAGCAGCCACTGAAGTATTTGGTTCACCAGGCAAACAGCGATACAGATTTCTCATATAGTTCCTCTTGCTGCTCATTGTGTAATTGTTGCACACAAGCAACCATAAAACAATACACTCAGTGCTACATTTTTCCTTTTTATGTAGGAATCTTCAGTCATTCTATGTTGAGAAATCTTGTCATTTAAAACATATAATGTATCAATATTCATCTAATTTTTAAAATTTCCTAAAAGTTTATGTCTGTCTTTGCCTTTTCTTCTGATCAGACCCACTTAAGTGGTCAAGTTTAACTAGTATCCTTATATAAATCAGGTTTATTGAAATATAATGGTTTACATTCCTTTGTCTGCAATTTCTGCTCAGTGCTTGGTACACACCCCGGGACTTGTACTAGTTTGTATTTCTGAGTTTTGACAAATACTGCCATCATGTAACTGCCAGAACAATCAGAATAGAATGCAATTGTTATTGTCTAAAAATATCTCATACTCCTCAGTCATTCTCCTTGACTCCTACCCTTTGGCAACTATTAGTTTTTTGTCCCTTTATTTTTCCCCCAGAATGTCATACAAATGGAATCATATAGTATGTAACCCTTTTTAAATTAAAAGGTTTGTGAGATAATTGTAGATTCACATGTAGTTGTAAAAGTAAAATCCTTCATGTCATTTACCTAGTTTTCTCAGTTACAGCATTTTACAGGACTGTAAAATGGTATCACAACCAGAATCTCTTTTGTGAGTGTCTGTGAGGTGTGTTCAAAAATAGAGTGGATGCTGCTGCTGTCGAACGCCGTTCACAGGAAAGGCAAGGGTATAAAAGCACGGTGTGTCTCTCTGACTTCGAGCCCAGATCTAGCATCATGCGACTTTTGGCTTTTCACCAAAATCAGAATGGGGTTGCAGGGTAAATGCTGTGCTTCTCTTCAGGAAGTTAAGGCGCCCATGACAGCTCGACTGAATGTATCAGATATTTTATGTGAATGTATATATCAGAATGTATTCAGATATTTTATGTGAATGTATGTTTTTGTTGTGTTGAATAAATATCCAGGATTGGATAATATGGTGATACCATGTTTGGCTTGGATCTTGTATTTCTGTCTTTAGTCCATTTTGAGTTAATTGTAGTATGTGATGCAAGATCAGAATCCATCTTCATTCTTTGATGTATTGATACCTAGTTTTCTCATCATCCCATTGAATGTTCTTGGCACCCTTTTGAAAGATAAGGTTGTATTTCTGTACTTTTTTCGGTTGCATTGGCTTATATGTTTGTCTTTATGTTTGTAACACTTTTTTAATTTAAAGAAAAAATACACACATGAAACAGAATTTCAATATATAAGAAATTAACAATGGTTATTATATTGATTATTGTTATCTTCAAAGCAGTTGCTCAGATTACCAGATAAAGGCATGCACAATTGATCAAACAACATAAGCGCTATTCCTTTCAATGAACTAATAGAACTCAGTAGTACAATTCTCTCAGCTGTTTTGTGTGTGTGCGCGTAGCTCTTTTTCATTTCCTTATTTCCCCATCCCAATCATTCTTTCCTTTTGAGGAGTTTCTCTCTCTTTCACTATATCCGTTGTACCTTTTTGATTTACTCTTTATTTTCTCACTAGGGAGACAATACAGTGTTTATACATGCAAGTCTGATTTATTTCACTTATGAGTACAGTCTGTAGTTGCATCCATTTATCTGTAAAAGCCTCAAGTTTATCCTTCTTTGTAGCTGAATATACTCCATTTTATAAGACACTACTTTTTTTAAATCCATTTTCCTTGGTTGATGGATATCTGGGTTGTTTCCAAGATTCAGGTATAAAAAATTGTGCTACTGTAAACATGGGTGCACATACATTACTGGGGTATTATGTTTTTAATTCTTCTAGAAAAATATCCAGAAGGAGAATAAGCTGGTTCAAATGGGACCTGTAATCCTAGTTTTTTGAGGCATCTCCAAACTGATTCCATAGTAATTGTACCAGTCTGCATTCCTATCAACAGTGGATAAAGTTTCCTTTTTTACCACAGGCTTCCCAGCATTTTTATTGGTTTGTCCGTCCGTCCGTCCGTCCGTCCGTCCGTCCGTCCTTCCTTCCTTCCTTCCTTCCTTCCTTCCTTCCTTCCTTCCGTGTCAGGTATTGAACTCAAGAACTTGCACTCGCCAGGCAGGTACTTATGCCCTGGCCCTCAGTTGATTTCTTGATGATAGCCATTGTTTCTGGGGTGAGATGGGATCTCAGTGTTTTTGTAGTTTGTTTTTCTTGAATGACCAATGATGTTGAACATTTTTTCATATGTTTATTAAATATACCGTGAGTATATCTTTACCTGAGAAGTGTGTATTTCTGTTACATGCTCAATTTTGGATTACTTGTTTGAATTTTGGGGGCCTGATATTTTTTAACTGTATTTTCTAAACAGAAGGACAGTCTGAGGGACAATTGGCTAATTCTTTTTTCTGAATTTTGTGGGTTTTCTTTTCATTCTGTTGGTGATTTCTTTTGATATGCAAAAACTTTTTAATAAGATGAGATCCCAGTTGTTCATTCTTTGAAATATTTTTCCTGCAGCTTGATTTAAATCTTTAATCCATTTTAGTTTAGTGCATGGTGATAGACATGGGTCTAGTTTTTGTTTTCAGCATGTGGACAGTAAGTTTTTCCAGCACTGTTTATTGAAGAGGCTATCTTTCTTCTAGTGAACATGTTTGGCCCCTTTGTTAAAGATGAGGTGGCTGAGTGTGCTTGTAATTGTGGCTGCATCTTCTCATCTGTTCCATTGATCCTCAGGTCTGGGTTTGTTTTTTTGGTTTTGTTTTATTTTTATTTTTGACAGTACCATGCTGATTTTTATAACAGTAGCTTTGTAGTATAATTTCAATTCAGGGACTGTGATGCCTCCTGCCTGGCCTTTGTTGCCCATGATTGGTGTTGCTATTGTAGGTCCCTTCTGGTTCCAGTTGAATTTTAGGAGTGTATTCTATAGATCTATGAGATATATTAATAGTATTTTACCCAGGATTGCATTAAATCTTGTATCAGTTTGGGGAGTGGGGTCATTTTTACAGTATTGGTTCTGCCTATCCACAAGCAAGGAATACCTTTCCATTTTCTTTTCTTTATGTATTTGGTACAGGGTATTACTATACAGTTTAGACTCATAGCGATCCTCCTGTTTTCAGCCTCTTCAGCACTGGAATTACAGGTGTGTGCCACCACACTTGGTCTTGGTGGCCAGCACATCTATGCCTGGGGTGGGGACGACAGAGCATGTGGTACTGGGGATGGAACCCCTGTCCCTGTGCTTTATCTTTCCATTTTCTGAAGCCTTCTTTGAACTCTTGTTTTAGAGTATTATAATTTTCAATGTATAGATCTTTTCCTTCCTTTGTTAGATTGATTCCTAAGGATTCCTTCTTTTGAATGCTATTATGAAGGATGTGTTTTCCCTAATTTCTCTCTCAGTGAGTTTGTTGTTTGTGTATAGGAATGCTGTTGATCTTTGAGTGTTGACTTTGTATTCAGCTGTATTCCTTATTAATCCTAGGAGTGTTTTGCTAGAGTTTTTGGCATCTTCTACATAGAGTATAATGTCATGTGCAAATAATGATAATTTCACATCTTCCTTTCCAATTGTTAACTCTTTTTGTTTCTCTCTCTCATCTCACTGCTCTGGCTACCATTTCCAGAACTGTACTGAAGAGGAGTGTTGATCATGTACATCTTTGTTTTGTTCCCAATTGTAGAGTGAAAACTTCCAGTTTTTGTCCATTTATTATGATGTTGGCTGTTGTTTTGTCATGGATGGCTTTTATCAGATAGAGGTAAAGACCATCTACTCTGATTTTCTGTAGGGTTTTTATTCTGAATGAGTGTTATAGTTTCTTAAAAGGTTTTTCTGCATCTCTTCATATTTGATTTTTGTCTTTGACTCTGTTGATATGGTGTATTGCATTTATTAATTTGTTTATGTAGAACCTTTCCTCCATCCCTGGGATGAATCCCATTTGATCATAGTGTCTAATCTTCTTGATAATTTGCTGCATTCTGTTTGCTAATATTGTATTGAGGATTTTTGCATCTGTGTTCATTAGGAAGACTAGTCTATATTTCTCTTTTTTGACTGAGTCTTTCTCTGGTTTGGGTATCAGAGTAATACTTGCACCCAGAAATGAGTTAGAAAGAATTGCTTCTCTTTCAATTTCACTGAAAAGTTTGAGGAGTATTGGTGTTAAATCTTCTCTGAATTTCTTGTAGAATTCATCCATGAATCCATCTGGACCTGGGGTTTTCTTTGTTGGTTTTTAATTACATTTCAGTTTCATTAACTGATACTGGTTTATTCAGAATGTTTATATCTTCTTGGCTCACTTTTGGTAGTTCATACATATCTAAGAATCTGTCCATTTCTGTGTTTTCTATCCTATGAGTAAAGATTTTTCAAAGCAGATATTGATGATCTTCTGAATTTCCACAGGCTCTGTAGTGATTTCACCCTTCTCATATTGCATGAATTTGAGTTTTCTCTTTCCTTGTTTTGAAAAGATTACTTAGGGGGTTATTAATTTTATTCTTTTGAGGAACCAACTCTTTGATTCATTCAAGTGTTTGATTAAACTTTTGATTTATTCATCTTGTGCTTTCTTCATTTCAGTTGCATTAGTTTCTTTTCTGATCTGTATAATTTCCTCTCTCATGTGGGCTTTGCATTTGTTTGGCTTTTCTTTTTCTGGAAGTTTGAGGCACATCATTAAATTATTTATTTGTTCTTATTTTATTTTCCAGATCTGAGAGTTCATTGCTATAAATTTCCCTCTCAAACTGCTTTTATTGTGTGCAACAGATTCTCCTAAGTTGTACTTGCATTTTCATTTGATTGTAGATATTAATTTCTTCTTTGATTTCTGTAACCATTGGTCATTCAGGAGGGTGTTATTTAATTTCCATGTGTTTATTGAGATTTTCCAGTTTCTTTTTTAATGAATTTTTAGTTTCATTGCACGATAGGTAGTACGCATGGAATAATGTCAGTTCATTTGCATTTGCTTAATCATGTCTATGATTTAGTATGGGGTCTGTTTAAGAAAACATCCCATTTGTAGCTGAGAAGAATATATATTCTGATGTTGTTGGGAGTACTACCCTGTTTTAATTACACTGACTTATTTTGAAGTCAGAAAGTGTGATTTTGTTCCTCCACAAGCCCCCATGTTCCTTTTTAAAATTATTTTGACAAGTGGAATTCTTTTGTGGATCTTAGTCTTTTCATCACTAAATGTGTTGTTAGCTATCAGGTCTTTTGCCTTTATTAAATTAAGGAGAGTCCCAAGAATTTTTTTTTTTTTAAATTATGAATTCAGAATTTACCTTTTTTTTTTTTTTTTTTAATACTGGGAACTGAACTCAGGAGTTTGCACTTGCCAGGCAGGTGGTGTGGCACTGAATTATATCCTTGTCCCAGAATTTAATTTTTAATTTTTTTTTTTATTTTTAGGCAAGGGTCTACAGGTTGTTCAGGGTGTCACTACTAGATCAGACAACTCCTAGTGATCCACCTGTTTACAGCCTCCCAAGAGCTGAAATTACAGCTGCACGCCACCATGCCCAGTCTCAATTGCCATCTCAGCATGCCCCAGGGGTGAGGCTGGCATGGAAGGCCCAGAGGGGCTAGCACAGCAGGCCTGGGGATCGAACCCCTGGCCTGCTGCGCCTGCTTGCAGGCACTTTAAAATCTGCTGAGCTATTTGGCTGGCCCTTAATTTTTGTATTGCTTGAATTCATATCATTTTACAGAATTTTTGTATCAGACAATGAATTATATTCACTGAAGTTTTGAATGTTTAACCAGCCTTGAATTTTGAATTACCAGCCTAAATCCCAGTTGGTTATAATGAATTATAACAAAACACACACACACACACACACACACACACACACACACAAAGACATACATATGGCCTGGAGGTAAGTTTGTTAGTGGGCTTTCTTTTTATCTAGAAGAGCTTGTGTAGAATTATGGTTATTTATTTCTAAAATACTTTGTAGGCTCTGTTAGTGTACCCATCTGAGTCTAGTATTTTCTGTGTTGGAGGTTTAGCTGTGTTTCTTGAGTGAGCCTTAGTAGTTTGAAATGGGCATAGGTAATAAAAGTTGCCATAATATTCACTAATTCTAAATCTTTAATGTCTGTAAGGAGTTTAACAGTGTTCCTTCCTTTAGTCCTGATTATCATCTTTTCCTGCTCAGTTTGGTTAGAGGTTTATCAAATTTACTGACTCTTTAAAGAACCAGTTCAGGTTTCGTGGGTTTTCTCTACTCTTTCCTCTGTATTCTGTTTCATTGGTTTCTGCTCATATCTTGCATTAGTTCTTTCCTCCTTTCTGCCTGAGTTTACATTGTTCATCTCTTACTACTTTCCTAAACTTAGATCATCAAATTGAGGCCATTCCTTGTTTTTATTATAAACATTTAATTCTATAAATGTCCTTAAAACACTGCTTTAGATATATTTTATAATTTTCCATATATTATATTTTCATTGAACTTAGAATATTTTCTAATTTCTCTTTTGACTTATTTGATTCATGGATTATTTACAAGTATGTTGCTTATTTCCCAAATATTTGAGGACTTTACAGTTATCTTTTTGTTACTTATTTCTAGTTTAACTTTGTTAGGGTGAGGCAATGTTATTTCAGTTCTTTTTAGTGTGTTGTGTTACTGAGTTATGTTTTTGGCTTAGAATGTGGTGTTTGTTACTATGTCATGTACTTTAGGGGGAAAAGTGTATTCTGAAGTTTCTGGGTGGTGTGTTCAACGTAAGTTAGGTAAAATGGGGTTATTCAGGTCTTGTAAATCATGCGTGATTATTTTCAGTGCTCATTTATTTTATCAGTTACTGAGAAGTGTTGATATCTAGCTATAATTAAGGTGTCTATTTTTACTTTTTGTTCAGTCAGTTTTTATTTCATTAATCTTCTGTATATGTATTTGTTTTTAGGTACATTTGCATTTAGAATTGCTGGGTCTTCCTGTTTGAGCATCTCCTTGTTTAATAGTTTTGTGCTGCTTCCCACTGGCTCCCCATACTCATGGTCTAGAAGGAGCTCTTATAATGAATTTTGGAGAACTTGTAAGAATTATAGAGATAGTTCAGACCTAGTCACATCGGCAGCAGATGATTTAATTCCATTCCTGGTGCGGCAGATTTTTTTTAATGACTTCTTTTATCTAGGCCTGTTGCTCTAGAGACATAGCCCTAGACTATAGATCTTTAGCAGAGTTTGTTATCATTACTTCATATTCACTCTCCTATCACTCAGACTATCGTGAACTGGCTTTAGTTTCCCTCCTTCCCATGGAGAATATTTAATCTCCTTTGCCTCAGTGGACATGAATTCCTCGCTGCTGCTACCTGCTCTGGCTTTAGAACTCAGTTATCTTTCGAGCTCAATTCCATTATTTGTATTTATGTTCAATTTCAGGTCTGTGGGTGAGCTTTGTCATGTGTGAGCCTTCATTTTATCTTCTTGGATTTCAGTATTTTGTATTTTAACCATTGTTACCTTGGATTTGGAGAAGTACATTAAAATATGGACTTCTGGAGCCATTTTTAATAGAGTCATTTAACTGCTTTGCCGTTTTCTATCATTTGAATACATCACACTATCCACTCATTCATTATTTTGACAAAGCTTGAATTTTAAAAAGAGTTGAAACAAATTCAGTTTTGTGACCTATATCTTGATGAAAAGCTGTGTGGAAAATACTGAGCTCAGTTCAAAATACTTTACTATATGTGAAAGACAATAATAAATTCTGGAGGTAGGTGAAATGCAGAGCATTGAAGACAGTTGGGAAACACGTGTGACTTAAGCGAATGTTCTCTGTGATGGAAGAGCCATGAACAAAAAAGAAGAAAACCTAGGAGTAAACTTTTAGGACCACCTAAGTATAGATAACACAAAGAGGAGCAAGAAGTCATGAAAGGGAGTGTTTGCAATGGAAGAAGGAGAAAAGAGATCCTAGGACCGTATTCTTTTTTGCTGCACACCCTGAAGATGACAAAACCTAGGATAAGTGATAGCCTGAGAATAGGATTTAAATTCTAATGACTGCTCTTCCTGACACTCACTAGCTAAGAGGCTGAGTTAACACACTGAGTCCCAAATCATTATTGCCATGAAGTATATAACGGATGATCTCCAAGTTTCCTTCTGCCTTTAAAATGTGATGTTAATACATTATAGTAAATAGAGATATTGGTGATCCGTACACCACTGTTTCTACAGAGTTTAATATTTCAGTTGAAAACTTTTAAGGAGATTTCTTTGATGCACCATGATTTGAAACTATATCAAAGTAACAGCAGAAAAACTATAGCCCAGGAGATTAGATTGTGGCCATCAGAAGATACTTGAAGGTTCTGAGTTCCTCATGCCATCATAGGTCCGGCTTTCAGGAATGGCTGGATCTCGAGTTGTGATGCTGGGATTAAGGGTTCAGTGCTGGGCTTAGTGGTGCTCCACCCTGAGTGATGTCATGATTTGTGCCTAGGTGTCTCCCCAAAGCCCTGTGCAGTCATAGGGAGTAGACTTTTCAGAGTTGACTGCATCTAGCATGTGGTGCTGGGATCAAAGGTGTGTGGTTGGTAAATCAGTCTGCTGATTGGTTTGGCACAGTTCTGGCTAGGATTAAGTGTGAGTGCCTCACTCACCCACCCTAGGGCAGGTGGCCTCCATACAATATAAGGGACAGAGAGTTGTCTCTCCCTCTCTCCTTACTTATGCTACCCTGTGGATGCTGTGAACTGTTCTCTCTGTGATGACCGTCTGCCATACCACCCTGCATGGAGCCAGCTGATTATGAACTCAAACCTCTACATTTTGTGAGCCAAATAAACCTTTGCTCCTTTAACTTTGGGTGTGAGGTGTTTGGTCTCAACAGTGAGAAAAGTAGCTAAGACAGATGTGTGTCCCAGATGGACTATAAGGTGCAGAGAGGGGATTGCTGGTATCACATGGCTGCTCCACTGCTTTGCTGCCTTCTGCCTGCCTTATTTGCAGTACGCTGCTGCTCCTCTGCACTGGCCCCTACCATCCTACCTTGCCTTGGAGCCAGCTATGGACTGAAACTTCCGCAAACTGTGAGCCAAAGTAAACCATTTTCCTTCCCTTTGGGTGTGGAGTATTTTGTCTCTGCAAGGAGAAAAGTAACTAAGGCAGTATATAAGTGCATCTGAGGAATGAGAGTAACAGAATTGGTAACTTAAGACTACTACTTAGGCCACCTGTGACTGTTCCTCTAGGCAGTTGTAAGGCTAAGTCGAGCACCTCTGATATATTTATGGCTGCACTGAGGTGCAGGCGTTTGCAGGAAATGTAGATCTCTTCATTTTTCTTTGGGAAGCTGCCATATTTACTTTATGGGTTTTTGAGACATGATACTCAATTATGGAATCTTTTCCACACCGTAAAACCCTTAGAATGAGTTATCCATCACCCTTTAGATTAAGATTTATGGCAGAATCTGAAGTCTTTTTAAGTAGTGTATTACATCTTCATTTATTTGTTGAGTTACCAACTTAACAAATTGTGAATGAAAGGCTCCTCATTCTTGAGAATTCATAGTAAGGATGGGCAGTAAGGAGAAAGAGAGATACTTTTCCCTAACTTGACTATCATGTTACTAAAATCTACTTGTTTGACACATCAGGCAGGCCTGCCCTGAGCCAGGAAGCCCTGTGTGTGAAAGTCTGCTCACACACATTGGGAGCAGAGCTTGCCCAGCTTTGCCAAGAGTGGCTTCCTTCCCCTTTTCTTCTTGGTGGCAACATCCTCAGCCCCATTTTGTTGGTAGTTTGAGGCTATGTACTAAACCTTTTCTCTCACGCAAATGGATGTTTCTATTTAATAGGAAGTGCCCGCACAACCTCCATTTGCCCATGAATGGTCTTCACAAGGTTTCAGTGACCACTTGGTTTCCACTTGTCACCTTCAGTTGCCCATGAGGTCATGCTGGCTTATTATGTGGTGTGCAATCAATTTTGTTCTGCCTGTGATTGGTCATTTTATGTAAGAAGGTCATGGTGGAATGGACTAGATGCTGTTCTGTGTGTAAACACAAATACAGTGCCTATTACGTTTTATGATTGTAATATATGATTATATGTCCTATCAATAATATTTTCCAAAGTAAGTTTACAGTGTTTTGTCCACTTCAGAAGAAAATATCAAGAACTGGTTAATTAGCAGGTGAAGGTATTGGCTGGTAGAATGTAAATTGAGATAATTGCTTTTGAAGACTCTTAGTCATTAGGAACAGTTTACCTTTAAAACTATAGGTTTAGGGGCTGGTGAGATGGCTCAGTGGTCTAAAGCACCTACTTAGAACAAGCTTAGCAAATCAGAGGGACCACGGTTCAATCCCCCAGCACCACATGCCAGCCAGCCCCTTGCCCCCCCCCACAAATAAATAAATATTTAAAAAAAATAAAAATAAAACTATAGGTTTAGAAATACATTGACCTGATGCCTTAAAAAAAAAAAAACAACCCACAAAAAACCCAAGTACTATAAATTATGCAGGCACAGTTCAGTTTCAGTGGACTTTTGAATAATGAATGAAGTATGCAAGCTGGAGGGTAGGAAGAAATTGATTTCTGAAATTTAGTAGGTATTTTGTAAAATCAAGATTTCTTATATTTACTGATTTTTTTCCTACAGACAAATTGGAGAATTAAGAAAATTGAGATGAAACAGCTTATCTTAAAAGCTTGGCTTTTATTTGTGTAACTTTTCAGAGAACATACTCTGTATGTGTAGTGAATCACAACTTTAATATTTATTAGTATTTCATAGTGGGTGCTTCATTAATAGCCCACAACCAGAATCCAACTTGTGTACAACATCTGCTGGCCTTACCCTCAAACAAATAAATAAATGTTGATCTTAAGGTTTAAACAAATAGGAAGGTGCAGATGGTGTTGGTGATGCCCCTAAATAAAGTTGCAAAGTTACAAAGGAAGCAGAACACAAAGTATCTTTTGCTGTTAAGTATTAGGGCATTTAAAAAAAATTTTTTAAAGAATAAAAATTTTTAAAAAACATTTAAAATGATACAGAATTTCAATACAAGATGATAGAAAATATGCAATGATTGTTACACTACATATTGTTATATTCAAAGTAGTTTTTTGGATTACAAGTGTAGGCCTGCAAAATGGATTAAAAAATTAAGCATTAACTTTTCTATAAACTATTAGAAATTAGTAGTACAATTATCTTAGCTATTTTGTGCATGTACGTATATTCTTCCCTTCTTCTTTCCTTTTGCTCATCACAGTTGTTCTTTCCTTTTGATCAGTTTCTTTCCCTTTCACCTTATCTATTATGCCTTTTGGATTATATTAACTCTTTCAGTTTCTTACACTAGAAAGACAATACAGTGTTTACACATGAAAGTCTGATTTATTTCACTTGCAAGTATGGTCTATACTTCCATCCACTTACCTATAAATGTTTTAAGTTTATCTTTCATTATAGCTAAGTAATACTCCTTTGTGTAAAAATACCACATTTATTCATTCCTCAGTAGATGGACATCTGGGTTGTTTCCAAGATTTTGCTGTGCCAAATTGTGCTGTTGTGAACATGGGTGCACATGCATTCTGGAGTATGATGTTTTCAATTCTTCTGGAAAAATACCTAGAAGGAATAGCTGATTTGAATGAGACCTGTAATCCTAGCTTTTTGAGGAATCTCCACACTGATTTCCACAGTGGTTATACCAGTCTACACTCTCATCAATAGTGGAGAAGTGTTCCTTTTTTCCCCCACAACCTCCCCAGCATTTTTATTGGTTGATTTCTTTTTTTTTTTTTTTTTACATCAGTTATTTTATTTTAAAGAAAAAAAAATAAAAACAATGGTACAAAATCTCAAAACAAGATTTTAGGAGAGTAACAATGGTTAG